>NW_025335268.1:90138990-90139786 GCF_004798865.1 Varanus komodoensis
ACCCTGGCCAGATAAATAAGCAAATATTGTTAACAATTAAAATGACATTTAAATAAAAAGTTCTTCACCTGGCACCAAAAAACAAATAACGACGGCGCCAGGCGGACCTCTCTGGGGAGCGCATTCCACAGATTGGGCGCCACCGCAGAGAAAGCCCTCCTCCGAGTACCTACCCTCCTAATTTCTTTCATGGAGGGTTCCCAGAGAAGGGCCTCTCCCGCAGATCTCAAGGGGCGGTCGGGCATATATGGATGTAAGCGCTCCTTCAGGTAACCAGTACCCAAGCCGTTTAGGGCTTTATAGGTCATAACCAACATCTTGAATTGGGCCTGGACTTCAATGGGAAGCCAGTGAAGCTGACGGAGGACTGGAATCATGTGAACATAACGCCCCGTCCCCGTCAGCAACCTGGCAGCTCTATTTTGAACCAACTGAAGGATCCAGACCTTCTTCAAGGGAAGCCCCACATAAAGCGCGTTACAGAAGTCAAGGCGGGAAGTCGCCAGCGCGTGTGTCACCGTCGCCAGGCAGTCGTACTCCAGGTAGGGGCGCAGCTGATTAATCAGCCGAAGCTGAAGGAAAGCGCTCCTTGCCACCGCTGTCACCTGAGCTTCCAATGAAAGCTCCGGGTTGAGAAGTACTCCTAAGCTGCGGACCTTGTCCCTAAGAGGGAGTGCAACCCCATTCAGGACCATTCAAATCCACCCTCTCCGAAGCCCAATCCGCCAACCAACAGGACCTCCGTCTTGTCTGGATTGAGCTTCAGTTTATTGGCCCTCATCCAGCCCATTACCTC
>NW_025335268.1:90139886-90174569 GCF_004798865.1 Varanus komodoensis
AAACAGCAAAGGGGACAAAATGGACCCCTGTGGTACTCCATGGCATAGCTGCCATGGCGCAGAGCCATAGTCCCCCAACACTACCTTCTGGAATCGGCCGTTGAGATAGGAGCGGAACCACTGCAAAGCAGTGCCTCCGACCCCCAGTCCCGCTAGCCTATCCAGAAGGATACCATGGTCAATGGTATCGAAAGCCGCTGAGAGGTCCAGAAGAACCAACAGGGAAGCACTCCCCCTGTCCTTCTCCCTGCACAGGTCATCGTACAGGGTGACCAAGGCGGATTCAGTACCGTACCCGGGTCTGAAGCCGGACTGAAATGGGTCCAGATAATCAGTTTCATCCAAGAGTGCTTGGAGTTGTCCCGCCACCACCCGCTCTAACACCTTGCCCAGAAACGGGATGTTGGCCACAGGTCTATAGTTAGCGGCCATCTCTGGATCCAGTGACGCTTTCTTCAGGACCGGTCGGACTACCGCCTCCTTTAAAGGGGCAGGCATCCGACCCTCCCTCAGAGAAGCGTTAACCACTTCCAAGATCCAGGTCCCAATCCCGTGCTTGGAATTATTTATTAACCAATAAATAATTGGTTATTTGGTTATATTATAATATTTGGTTATATTATAATAATTGGTTATAACTGTATTATAAATAATACAGTTGGGATGAACCAGAAAGTCACTGAGTCCAACTCCTTGCTCAGTACAGGACTTTATGTTCTCAGGTGGCTGTGTGTTCACACAACACAAGAACAGAGGCATCCTGAATGCCCATATTGCAGAACAGCCCACAACTAGGTAAGAGCTTCTGTTGTTGTATTGCTGTAATAGGAAGGAAGTTCTTTTTGATGTTCCTGGCTTCCTGAACTTGAGCCTATTAATCCATGCCTTGCATTTTTGGATGATTGAGAAAAGATCCTGTCCTTCCTCTGACAGGAAGAGTGTCATTGTATCTCCCCTCAGTCATCTTTTCCCAAAGCTGAGCATGCCCAGTTCTTTCAATCTCCCCTCATAGGGCTTTGTTTCCAGTCCCTGGATCATCCTTGGTGCTCCTCATCTTGTAACAATGCATTCCTCATTTTGCAATGATGCATTTGGTTGCTTCTTCCTAGGTACAGAACTTGGCATTTGTCCCTATTGAATTTCATTCTGTTGTTTTCAGCCCAGCACTCCAACCTATAAGATCACCTTGAACTATCTGTCTTCCAAGGTATTACTATCCCACCCAGTTTTGCATCATCTGCAAATCTGATAATCATTACCTGCATTTCCTCATACACATTATTAATAAAAATGTTGAAGAACATTGGGCTCAAGATGGACTGCTGTGTTACTCCACTTGTTATTTCTCCCCAGTTTGAGGAAGTGCCATTGATGAACACTCTTCATCTGATTCTGTTATCTAACTGTGGATCCACCTGATAATTGTTCCATCTAGCCCACTTTGTAAGTAGTATGGAAGTTTATGCCAGAATGAATTTATCAATCTTCAAGATGCCACAAGTTGTTGCATTCCTGTGCTATTTACACTTGAACTATTGCTAACAAACCTTTCACACAATGTAGGACAATTAAGAAATTCAGTGTGATGAAATCCCTTGATTCAACCTTGGGTGATAGAATTAAGCTTGCTTATTAATTCTGATTCAGCACTCTGCAGGCTTGAAGGACTATGCCGGGATGCTACCCAGAATATGGACTTTACTGCCTTGCTAAGTGGCGAAATGGCCACTACCTTAGATGCTTTCCAAATAAAGTTAAGGGAGGCTTCAGTGGATATTCAGTAGATTCAGTAGATTCAGTAGATCTGATTATCTGGACCCATTTCAGTCCAGCTTCAGACCCGGGTACGGTACTGAATCTGCCTTGGTCGCCCTGTACGATGACCTGTGCAGGGAGAAAGACGGGGGAGTGTGCCCCTGTTGGTTCTCCTGGACCTCTCAGCAGCTTTCGATACCATCGACCATGGTATCCTTCTGGATAGGCTAGCGGGATTGGGAGTTGGAGGCACTGCTTTGCAGTGGTTCCGCTCCTATCTCAATGGCTGATTCCAGAAGGTGGTGCTGGGGGACAATGGCTCTGCACCATGGCAGTTATGCCATGGAGTGCCACAGGGGTCCATTTTGTCCCCTTTGCTGTTTAACATCTACATGAAACTGCTGGGAGAGGTCATCAGGAGGTGTGGGCTGAGGAATCATCAGTACGCTGATGATACCCAGCTCTACCTCTCATTTTCCACCAATCCAGGTGAGGCAGTGGCTGTACTGAACCGGTGCCTGGCCAAGGTAATGGGCTGGATGAGGGTCAATAAACTGAAGCTCAATCCAGACAAGACAGAGGTCTTGTTGGTGGGTGGCTCGGGCTTTGGGGTGGGGGACTTGGGCCTTGTCCTAAATGGGGTTGCACTCCCTCTGAGGGACAGGATTTGCAGCTTGGGAGTGCTCCTTGACCCTGAGCTGTCATTGGAAGCTCAGGTGACAGCGGTGGCGAGGAGCACCTTCCTTCAGCTTTGGCTGATCCATCAGCTGTGTCCCTATCTGGAGAACGACTGCCTGGCAACAGTGACCCACATGTTGGTAACTTCCCGACTAGACTTCTCTAACTCACTCTTTGTGGGACTACCCTTGAAGACGATCCGGATACTTCAATTGGTGCAAAACAGAGCTGCCACATTGCTGACGGGGACTGGGCATTGTTCTCATATAACCCCAGTTCTCTGTCAGCTTCACTGGCTCCCTATTGAAGTCCGGGCCCAATTCAAGGTGTTGGTTATGACCTATGAAGCCCTAAATGGCTTGGACCTGGATATCTAAAGGAACATCTGTGTCCATATATGTCCTCCCGCCCCCTACGATTGGCAGATGATGCCCTTCTCTGGGAACCCTTCGTGAAGGATATTAGGAGGGTGAGTACCCGGAGGAGGGCTTTCTCTGCGGTGGCGCCCCACCTATGGAATGCGTTCCCCAGAGTGTTCCGCCTGGCACTGTCATTATTTGCTTTTTTGGCGCCAGGCGAAGACCTTTTTATTTAAAAGTTATTTTAACTGTTAATTTATTATATTGCATTTATAGATTTTAATATATATAGCCAAGATGGTACCAGTTTTTAAATTATTAATTGTATTTTTTATGAATGTTGTGAGCTGCCCCGAGGCTTTGTTGCGATGGGGACAGCATAGAAATGTTTTAAATAAATAAATAAATAAATAAATAAAAATCCACTAACACCAGTAGCTACTCGTAATGATACCAAAGGGAGGCTTAGAAAATGTGCGTTACTGAATACTGTTTGCTGGGGTTAACGAGAGCAGGGCAGCCTGGTGCCCTGCAGATATGTTGGACAGCAGCTCCCATCATCCCCAGCCGGGAACGCCGCGGCCTTCCTCGGTTCCCTGGAGGCAGCAGGGTGGCCACCGTGGGAAAGAGGATGCCGAACTCAGAGGAGCCGGAGGGCGCCTTGGGCCTGGGCTACCCTCCCGCCCCAAGGCTCCCTCGGCCGAGCGAGGGGGGAGGCGGCCTCGCGGGTCTCCCGGGGCCGAGAACCGCCCCTTGCGGCGAGGAGCAGCAGCCCCGGCGGCCCCCGCTCTTCCAGCACCAGCCCGCAGCCGGAGCCCGGAGAAGGACCGAACCTGCCACGAGGAGCACGGGCCGGGCGGTGGCGCCAGGTAGCCCGTCCGCGCTGGGCGGAGCCAGCGGCGGAGTCCGGCAGGGGCGGGACTTAAGGGAGCTGGGGGCCCGAGCGCCGCTGTCGGTGTCGCTGCCGCCGCTGCCCCCGTCGCCCGTGCTTGTCGCCCTCTCCGCACGCAGCCGGCGCAATGGCAGGGACCGGGCTAGGCTCGGCGGGGCTGGACCTGGAGAAGCTGCGCATGGCGGGCGCCGGCCTGGCTCTGGCTGTCCTTACCAGCGGCGGCGACGCACAAGGTCAGTCGGAGGAAGGAGGAGCGAGGGCGGGGGGCACGCGCGCCCCCTCCGCCCGCCGCCCTCCAAGGAGCCGTGCAGGTCCCTGCGCGGGAGGCCCAGGTGGCGCAGGAACGTGCCTCCGGGCACGGCTGCGCGCGAACTAGGCCTGCGCAATGGAGCCCGGGCGCGCAGGGGTGGGGAGCGGCTCAGACGGGGCCAGAGCAGCTGCCATCAAGCCCCCGAGCCCGCCTGTGAGGAGCCGTTCCCAGAAGCGGCCAGTCGACGGGCGAGCTCCTCCTCCCGTCCACGCCTCCCGTAGGAGAGCCGCTTCCCAAGTGCCGTAAGAGGAGGTTCAGGGGATGGGAGTGCATCCGCCTGAGTGACTGAGCTGGCACTCCGCATGTCTGGTTTCCTCCTCATGCTCCCGGCGGGACTAGAGCAAAGCTTAAATCTGGGCCCTAGAGCTTATTTGTAGTGTTGCAACTCAGTTCCAGAGTAAGTGCAGCAGCCACACAGTAACTTTGAGCATGTGAAAAGTGCATTACTTTGCTGATTAGACGCGAGCAGCCCCAGCGAGTCTGAGATGGGGAAGGGTGCATTTGCAAACCAGCTGAGCTTTAGTGCAGCTTTACCCAGCTGGGCGGTCCCCAGAAGTTTTGGACTGCAACTTCCATGAGCTCCAGCCAGCATGACCAAGGCTCAGGAATCTTGGGAGTTAGTAGTCAAAAGCATCCGGAGGTTACTTAGTGACTAAGAGGGCAGTCCATAAGCAGGGGCCTCTCCATCCCCTGCTCACCTTGGCTGTGACCAGATGTCACTTGCTGCCCATAGGCCATGGCTCTCTTCTCTGTCGCCAGTATCATCACCTTGCACCTGCAGCATAGGAACAGCCCTGACCTAATTTCTTGAGTATTATCAGGATTGCAGAGGAAATGCATAGAAAGTACTTGAGCATTAAGTGATAACTAGTATCGTTGCTTTACAGAGATAGACACAAAAGGAGAAGGTTAATGGAGCCATTGGATACAAAAAAAAAATCACATTTCCTGTTCATTCCATGGAAAGAAAGCTGTTTTGCAGCAGTTTGCATTCTAATTTAGGAAAATGCATTAAATGTTATTTAATGCTATTAGGAGTTTTTCCAGAAACAGCCCCAGACTCTCAGCCTAACTTATCTCACAGGGTTTTTGTGAAAATGAGATGGAGAGAAGCAAGATAATATATTCCATCTTGGCTCCTTGGAGGAAAGGCAGGATATAAACACAACTGATAAATAATATAAACAGGCTTGAGGAAACTAGGACACATCTGTGTGGAGTGGAGGGTCTTGATACATGTGTGTCTAGGAGCCTTGACTAGCCCTACACTTTTGACTGTGTGATTCCTAATAGTGTCTGTGTATCAAGTAAAATGATAGGTTGCTACAGTTACAGTATATTTAGTAACACTGATATTTTCCCTTTGCAGTTAGCTTTCATTCTGTTAAAACAGGGCAAATTTCTTGACAATTGCAACTGTAGAGGTTAAAATTTTTCTTAGTGATGCCTTTTTTTGTGAACTTGTTGCGGTCATGTGTGATTTTGATTAGATGGTCCAGCTGTGGGCCATCATAGAAACTAATTAGGAATAGACAAAACTACAGCTCTTCTTGTCAGATCAATATGCTTGGGCCTTTAGGGGACAACTGCCTTTCAATCTGTATAGCACGGTGGGGGAAGAGATGTGTCATGATTTCTGCATACATACGATACATACTCATTTATTTTATTTATTTATTTAGGAGGCTTCTATGCCTCCCCATTCGCCGAAGCCTCAGGGCGGACACTTTTTCAAGTGTTCTCCATTATATTCAAGCAGATGGATAGATACATTTTCACAATTTTGGTTGTAATTATTGACTGTCAGAACAGTGTAAAGTACTTGTTAGTTAATGGGCACATAGTCTCACAGGTCAAGGAAACTTGTCTAATGATATATGCTGTCACCCTTCTAAATTTCAGCTTTTATTTCCCAGCATTTCAGCAGTAAAAAAAACTTTTGATCTACATTGCAATATTAAACACTGTAATGAAACTTGCCATCTGCTGTGGTAAAGGCAAAATTGGTTTACTTGTCATTCCATCAAAAAAAAAAAAAAAAAAAAAGAGCTTACGCTATTCCCAGACCATACCTCTTTCACATGAGGAAATACCATTTGAAAACACCACCCTCATCCAGTGAGTTCCATTTTTCCGGAACTTTCCTCATGTGACATTCCTCATGACATTCCATGTGAGTGAGTGTACAGGTTGGTGAAGAAGGAATGTGTAACTCCAGCCCTCTTCTCTGCATACTCATCTGCATGGAAATTCTTGTCCTTTCAGTCAGTGCAGGTGAGTGTGTGGACTGACAGAGGTGAAATCGTTCACTTCCTTCCTCTTCTGTAGCCCACCTTGTAGAAGGCATTTTGCCCCAGCCTGCTGAGGAGCTAGAAGCCTGTATTTCCCTTTCTCTGCAACCAGCATGAAAATGAAGGCTTTAGCAAGCTAGTAACTTTTGTCAGCTTTTTAAAATGAACAGATGTGTTTTTTCTTTAATGTGTACATGTGTGACATCTTTGTCATCTCCTAATCTGAGCACATACATTTATTTAAATAATAAACATATGCACACTTGACTTGTCCAACCTGACTTAAGCGCAGTCAAAAAAGTATAAGGTGACTGCAATGCAGACCTAGCATATAAAAGTAACCCTCTCTACAGGGTGGGCAATGATGGGCACTTCCACACCTTAAATGCTTCACCCAGATCCCTTTTACCTTTTAGCACAGGTAAGCTGAATCTTTTTCTGCCTGAGGACCAAATTCCATTTAGAAGATCTCAAGGGCCACATTTCAGTGCTGAGCTGGGCAGAAGGGATTGGGACAAAAGAATTTAGTTGCAGTTGCAAGTAATTAAGCCTCAGGCGAGGCACACCAATTTTTTAGAATGGGAGAAACACCACACAAAATCCAGGAAATGACTAGTGGTTAAGGGAAGGGGTGAGGCCATTTGAGGAGTCCCAGGTGGGACTATAATTTGGTCACTGGATGGGCCAGATTAAGCCAGCAGGGTTGAAGCTCATCACCCTGTTTTAGCCCATGTCACCTTCATTTTTTTCTTTATTCACTGATAGCTAGACATATATGGCTTGGCTTTTTTATTGGGTAGTGGATTCTGAGGCATGTTGGATGCTGTGGTTTCTGGTGTGACTGTGGCATCTCTCAGAAAACCAGCATCTCTCTGGATCCTTTGCATACCCAAAGGTAAAGGTCTTGAAATGAAAGCAGAATGTTGACTAGGCCTGAACTTTCGTAATCAATGCAGCCAATGAGCAATATGATGACAGTGACACAGATGGTATCGGACAGATGGCTGGTTGCAGTTGTTTTCTCTAATCAGTGCAATCATTGCCTGTACTGTAGTACATCTAATCTCAGTATTTAAACACTGATATAAAAGTCATACTTTAAAATAAAATTATGTTGCATGTGTTTCCTTCCACAGATACAATCTGATGGAGGCTCCTATCCAACCTTAACATTTCATATAGATGAAAGAACAAGTCCACAGAATGCAATAGGATTTCTGTTACTTTCTGCTACAGTGGCTTTGGTTGTTTATGTTTTTGTCTCGAAAGAAAGACACAAGCAAACAAAGCCACATACTCCTAGCTATTTTCAGTTCTAATAGAAGACAAGCAGTGTACAATTTTTAAAAAAGACAACAAATCTGTTGGGTAATCACTGTAGGTTTTTACACAATAATATTGAAGATGTGAAACGAGCCTTTGACAGCAGCATAAAAGGTAGAATTCTCTGGATTCATTTTTGTTCTTCCATCCGTATTGTTTGGATATCGCTTTACAATATAGCAAGGTTGCTTCTGCAAAATATCCCTCTGTTAGTTAAAAATAAGTTCAATTACTAGGAGTTGTGTTGCACGCATTTACCCTTATCCAGAAATGGGTCACGTGCTACGAAGAACCACATGTGAGTTGCTTTATTGCATGAAGAACCTAGAAACTTTAAAGGTCATATAGATTAGATCAGAAACAAGATAGCAGTTTTTACAGACTGTGCTGACTGGAAAACCCTGCTGCTGCTATCAGAGAATAATTACCATCTGAGGTTGTAGCTCATTGACTCAGGGAATAGACATGTTCTCTGCCCAGGCAGAATGATTGGGTGGTTTTCCACATGTGGTTGAAAATTGTGTTCATTTGGTTACATGAAAGACAGATAATTGGATCTGCTCTTTTCTTCTGCATGCAGCAAGATCCTATGCAGTTGCAATGTCACAAGTGAAATAACTTCCTTGCATCAGAACAGTTGTCTTTGGTACTATTGTTACTATACCTGTAGGTACCTATAGTTGTGATCTCAAGTGAAGCAAACGCTGTTGAAACCCTTTGACTTTACTTATAAATAGTTATATTTCAGCTGTGTGGGAATTTGTCTACATTTATTTAGTGCATTTGTATGGCATCCCATAGCCCAAGGGCTTGCTTTACTTTTCACAAGGAAAGTTGAGGCTTCCTAGTTTTATTTATTTCTATATTTGTTGCTTTTTATAGTGCCCAAAACTGAGGCCTGCTGGGCACTTCACATACACATCTTATAACAATAAAATTCAGTAATATGATAAAACATAATATAAAACCTTTGTGTTGTATCCAATGTTAGCTGTACTTAGAGCAGACCCACTGAAATCAGTAGGATTACATTTGCCATGACTAACTTGCCCCATTCATTTCAGTGTGTCTACTACAAATGGTGCTATCATTTAACACCTTTAGTTCAAAGTAATTAAACCCAAAGTCTACCTTTAAATGAAGTAATTATCTCTTGGTGCCACAGCAAAGAGATGAAACAATATGCACAATTCTGATAAAGTCACATCTCTTTGAAATCAATAACATTAATTTTGCAGTTATAAGCCATTAGGTGGAACTCAGGCACATGCCACACCCCTTATTTTATAATCTGCAAAGCAGCGTACACTCAGGGTACATTTCTGTGCCTGTCTAGACTGAAAAAAGTCCTACAACTCCCAGCATTTCCCAGCCTCTTAATTACTTTACTCATTTTCAAATAGCATTAATAGTGCGCTGATTTGTAGCCAGGGATGTTTTCGAAACAACCTCCCTCTGTACTTAGAACTACCTGAATGGATTTCTAGTCTAATAACTGAAAGTCAGGTCAGCTCATTCACGACTTTAATTGTAAAGGTTCTGCTATGATTTGACACACAAAGCTTTATTCTAGGCTGTTTGTTTTATTACATGTAAAAGTAGTGTAAAGTTTATGCCAAAGTTTTCTGGGTGGTTCACAACATGTATTTGTGTAAATTTGTATATGCATAGATTAGGTTACCTGCCCATCAGCTTGAGTTTCTGCTCGATTATTGTGAACAATGACTTGTGGTTAGTAAACTATTTACTCTTCAGAAATGTGCCAATTCCAGATTACAGGCTAGTTTGTGAATCCTGGCAAGCACTGTATAATGTGGATGATTCTCACTGTGCTATCTTTGGAGTAGCTGTCCTCAGCTTGGTGCCCTGCAGAAGGGTTTCACTACCACCTCCATCATCCCCACCCACCAGGCCAGTGGCAATATTAGCAGTAGATGGAGGGAGTCATTGTCCAACTTGTTTGGAGGGTTCCAGGTTGGTGAAGGCTGCTTTAGAGTCTGATACAGAATTCAGAATGGCTGGATGAAGTGAGGCACATCAGAATGGCTGGAGAAATTGTAAATGAAAGGGAACACAGCTTTTTGGCTGAAGTTTCAGTACCTGGCATTCCCATTTAAAACTGATATCAGGTAGCAGGGCTTGGGAGGAGACTCTTCCTGAGAACTGGTACTAAATTTGTCTTCATTACCAGAACTGAGTGTTGTGCACATGTCATTTTCCACACAAATGTTATTTCTGTTTTTTTCCACAAGCATTATTAATTTTAGAGGCTAGAAGGGCATAGAGTATAAAACGTCAAAGGTGATGAAAGCTATGAAAAAAAAAAAAAAAAGAATGGAAGAATTAGTTCCTGAAGAGTAAACCAAAGGGGGAAGAGAAAAGAGTTGAGGACGGAAGAATGTTTTGCTGGGAAAGAGCCATAAGAGAGAGGCAGTTGCCTTTGTTCAGAGGAGGACAAGTAAGGGTCAACACCAAATGTACCAAGAAAACATCCTGCAGAACTGTGACTTACTGTTTCTGTAAAGAAGGAAGAGGCCTTTTTTGGGAAATAAGGGGAAATAGCCACCAAATCTTGGCCTTGAATAAGCCTTCCAGTGATCGAAGAAAGAAAATGACACTGCGGTGAGCTGGAAATGGCTCATGGACCTGGTGGAAGGGGGACGCAAAGCAACCCATAGCAAGCCCTGTCATCTGTCAGGCATACTGTGTGTTGCTTGCATAACAACCATCCTCCCATGTTTATTGCCCTAGTGTGGGTTGTCATGTTGTGTGGACTCGCCCAACATCTCTGTACAGCAGGAAGCAGAATCAATGAAACAATGGAGCTGTCTTGCTATCAGAAACTGAAATGGTGCTGAATGCGATTTTTCAACAGTAAAAGACTTAATACATGAAAATGGAAATACACCATCCAAAGCATAGTACAGACATTTCCTTACTGGATAGTCTTATGCAAGCTGCTGCTTCTTGGCATTAATTTCATCCCAAAGCCTCTAATTTGTAATAATAGGAGCCTTTCCTGCAAAGCTTTTAGGCTTATTCAAATAACGTGTGAAATGGTTTGAACACTTTGGAAAGGCACACACCACAGAAGCAGATTCATTAGAATTAAAAGAGAGCGTCTAACTTTTAAAAATTCTCTTCTGCCTTTCACAAGTTTCACTGCATCCTGTTTAGGTCCAGTATTACTGAAGAATGAGTTCCCAGAGGTCATCTCTTGCATGTCTCTCATAGATTTTGGACAAAGTTGATTTCTTTTAATCAAACAATCTCTGGAACTGCAACGGCTGGAAAAGTCCTTTCCTGTTTTTCCTTCTCGTGCAGCAAGAACATACCTTCTGAGGGTTTTTTTTTTTTTTTTTTGTGGGGGGGCATGGTGGAACAAATCTCTTAATTTAACCTCTAATGATGTTTTAAAAGTTAAACTATTCTTTCCATTTGGACACACAGTTCCCTTTTCTACAGTGAATCTCCCAAAAGTGGGAAAGATTCCCCATTCCTTGCTGTTTTCTTTTGGAAACTAAAATGAAATAACAATTATTATTATTATTATTATTATTATTATTATTATTATTATAACATTTCTATTATGTTGAGCAAGGTGGGTAAATATTTTATATATGCTTTCCCAGATATACTACAGCATTCTGTGGACTTTCTCACCCTCTTATACTGGTTTTTTTGTAACCCTTTTTGTATATTAGCCTTTCTATGCAAAAATGTCATTTATGCCATCCTATCAAAGCAAACTACTCAGCTGTAAATTCCACCATGTTCAGTAGGGCTCACTCTTTAGTAAGTGCTGCTTGTGCCTTTAGAATTGCAGCTGGTGCCTTGTCTGACTAATCTAGACAAGTTCTTGGCTCAGATGAAAGTTTACCTTGCATTCTCTCTCTATCCAGGTATGAATGCTGCTGTTCGAGCTGTGACTCGCATGGGAATATATATTGGAGCTAAAGTGTTCCTGATCTATGAGGTTCCGTTTTTTTCTTCTTCTACTCCAAAATGCTTCCCACCCTCTCTCCACTGTGGTGGTTATTGCTTGTAGTAATGTCTGGGAGACTGTGAGAGGGTGAAAATTAAAATGGAAATGATCATTTTTATCTTTTTCTGTGTAGTGGGACAGTGAGGTGGCATGTTTCTGCCCTACCCACTAGGAACACCTGTCTAAGCTAAGCATTGTCTGCTAGATGTGCAGAGTTGTGATGTTTGTAGGGGGTGCACAAGCATATATTCCAATGGGTGAAGGCCCAAATTCATAAGTTTTTTTAAAAAAATCAATAGGTTATTATTTTCAGACTGATCCACATTGGATTATATACATGTACACCCAATTTAGACTTTTGTGGGCATCTGTTGGTAGGGTGCCAGAGAAGGCAAAGCAAGAAGGCATGAACTTACTTTCCCACCACAGATGGAGAGGCAGTAAGCACGGAGAAATGTGCAAAGTGGAACACAAGATGCTGCTTTTTACTGAGACAGGCTGCTGGTACATCTAGACCAGTTTCATTAACTCTGATTGGCAGCAGCTCTCAAAAGTGTCAAGCAGGAATTTTCCCAGCGCCTGCCTAGAATGGCCAGGATTGAAGCTGGGACTTCTGCATCCATAGGAAGTTCTTTGCCACTCAACTATGGCCTCTTCTCTAGTGGACTTGGGTCTTGGTGACAGTAATCAGTCTCTTTCAAGGTCAGGGCTCAGAAACTTCCCTGGCAAGGCACATAATTAAGAACCATAACTGATTAGAAGACAGCATTCTGTGCACCCCAAAGTCCACCAGATACAAAGACTAATTCTGCAAATTTATTGCAAAAAGAATCAGTATCCTTAAACCATTTTGTGAACTTGGGAAGGTCAAAGTACACACTCTGGAATCCAGGGGACAGTTTCTAGAACTAGATAAATAGAAAAATCAACTGATGTGGATGTGATCCAAGGGCTTGTGTCCACGTGGATCCTGATCACCTCTATCACCATTTAAAAAGTAACCTCCATCATTCATTGAGATTAAGGAACTTTCTTAATTTTTTAAAAAGTGAAAACAGGAATCTAGGACATTCGGTACATTTGATGCCAAATTTCACAACTTGTAGTATGATTACTCATGCAGCAAACTAATCTTCATGGGTATAATTGTGTCACAATTTGACCAGCGATCAGCAATGTGCGTTTTCTGGAAAAAATTCCTGTGCAAAGTAAGCATAGCTTATTTGCATCAGAACATTTTCAGTTTGCATCAGAAGATTTTCCAATGCCCTGGAGAGTAATCTAATGTAGCATGTTTGCTGAATTCAAATAAAACAAACAACGTAACTTAGAAAGTAGCCCATGCCATAGTACAAGCCTGCTATTCGACCTGAAACATCATTGCAGGAAAGTTAGACCCACTTAATGTAATGTAGATATTATACTATGCAGAAAGTTTATTGGAATAGAATAAATTTGCCTATATTATTTAAAGATGGTTTGGAGAACTGATAAACTCTAATTGTACCTTCTCTAACCTGTTGCCTTCCACATATGTTGAACTACAACTCACAGCATCCTCCAATCAGTATAGGTGGCTGGGCATCGTAGTGAAATTAATCTAAACAGTGCTGTGTTCTGAGAAGACTGCCCTAATAAAGTTTAGCAACTCAAAGAACTGCATATATACTGACAACCACTTAATTGCAACAGAATTCTGTTCTCTTCCACTAGGTTTTTTGGGATACATTCAGTGTGGGGCTACTTATTAGGTCTGTTTTGCTCTGAGATATATATCTATTTCAGTTCATTGTTAAGCACCAAGCAGGGAGTTGGGGTTGGTGGTCCCTTCCAGAACTACTCTTCTGTGTTTCTATGTTCTACTATCTCACATATTTGCTAGGGATAACACTACTTACAACTTTAAAACTGCCAAGCTTGTATAATACTCTGTTTGCTGATAGTATCCATTCATTGTTAGTAATGAGCATGACAAGGAAACATTTCTGCAATAAAGACTGGAAAAATGTGATCACTGCCAATGATGACATAAATTGCAAGTAGAGTTCAGAGCACGTTTTTATTGACATCACATGCACAGGATTAAGGGGCAGGCAAAGGGCAGCAGGAAAGGTGGAATCATTATCAAATTAGATTAAATATCACCTAAGATCACAACAAAAACAGACAATTGCCTGACATACAAAAGTCATTATAGTATAAGAACTTGGCAAGATGTTCTACAAACAGTAAATACTCTGTACCTTATAATATTTTTGCAGTTGTGCAACAGGAAGTTAACTCTGATATATCTATCAAAACCAGAAGTCCATTAGTAGATTCTTTGAAAGGAAAAGTAACGGAATGGCAGCAATGAGCTAAACAGGCCAGAACAGCTTCATCCTTAGCAATAACTTTGCTCCATAATTCCATGATAAATACTGTCCTGATCGGTTTTTGCAGGCAGGCAGTTGTAAGAAAGTGTTCAGGCTCAGCTAAGCATGGATGGCCATTCAGATGTTGCTGGATTCAGGCTCGCATCAACCAGCATGCCCAGTGGTCAAGGACAATGGAAGCTGTAATCCATTCAGGGTTGCAGGTTGTTTCAGTTATGTAGTTTTTCTCATGAGCTTCTTGGAAGGCCCAAGAAATCCAGTTATTTTTATATCCAGTAAAAACCCTTGCTTTCAACTGTCAAGATCATGCGCTGTATTAAAGAAATATTATGATGTACCAAGTATCAGTCTTTGTACTGTGTGTTGCTAAATTCTTCTAATACTGTTCTTTCTGTATCCAAGACCTTCCCATGTAATTGTCACCCTTCGTGTGGTGGCAATTTTGCAAAGAAGCAACTGGGTGGTATGCAGACAAGAGTTGGAAGGTGCTATGTCTTTTCTGTGTTGTGCCTCACACAGCCCTATTGTCTATATTAGCTTTTAAAAGGTAGCCTACAGCATTTTGTATATATGTCCAAAAGGACCCTTAAGCCTCAGCCTGTACAACATATAGTTTTAATGGAGCATGTAGCAAGCTTTTCTGGTGCAGCAGTGCCTTCACATCGGTGTCTTTCCCTTTTGCAGGGTTATGAGGGGCTGGTGGAAGGAGGAGAGAATATCAAGCAGGCAACCTGGCTGAGCGTGTCCAATATCATTCAGTTGGTAAGGCCTGGAGGATTGTTTTTTCCTGACCCCCCTGCTGTACAGGTCAAGAGATCCCATAATGTCTTCCGTCTCAGACCAGACTATGGCTCTGTATGACTACAAAGATTACAAAACTGATTTGGCTCTTTTATTGGTTTCATTAAGGTGTACATTTTTATGTTTGGGTGATAAAAGTATGGATGTTGGTGAGACATGCTGTCGCCAGTCTTGTATCTCCTTCGCTGTTTGCTGTGCCGCTCCAAAACTGCTCATTTGCCATGAGGCTTAATGTGTGATTTTGGGCCAATCAGTGACTCACAGTGTAACCTCTCTCAGAGGGTTGTCGTTGTGAGGATAAAATGGGGACTATATGAGCTGCCTTGCATTCCTTGCAAGGAGACAACATGCAGAATATAGTTGCAATGTAATAAGATTTGAGGGGAGAAATCGGGGATTTGAGCAAGAGCTTATGCAGTGCATGTGTTCTAGCCTTACTTTATCATATGGTCCCCGTTGTGTGTGAGGTGAGGCAAGGCTTCTCCTCACACAGGTCACTTAGCATAATCTTTATGGCAGGTTCCCACATGACAGATTCCCAGGGGTCATTTTCTTAGAGAAACAGCAAAGAAGAGTTGAAATAGGAGAAAGAAGTTGTTGGATAAATTTCCTAATCAGTTGCTTTCCATTTCTTTTCATCCCTGATGCATGCCCCAATCTAAATTTCCTGAGCATGAATATTGCATCCTTTCTGCTATCCATATAGAGCAACAGTGACAACTTTCCAGACAGACCCTTCTAATTTCATCTGACTCCCTGGCATGTTTAAATCACCCATTTCCTTTCACCTTTGCTATTTCCCCTTTCTGTTCCATTTCACAAAAGATCACACAGTACCTTTTGCCCTGTTGCACAACAGAAACACGTTATAAGAAGTGGGTGGGTATGATTAAAACATTCCTTGCCTATGCTAGTTCTCCTTTCATGCCAGCCTGAGTGATATGAAAAAACTTGCCAAGGCACACTTTGAAAATAGCTGTGTCATACATTCATAAGCGTGTTTGATTTTTGAGAAGTTGCTAAACTGACCTTTCCTAATCTTCTGGTTCAAGAAAGGGTGCTTTATTACAAAGATGATCTATAGGGTTTTGTCAGTTTTTATAATACTCTTCACCCCCACCCCAAAGCTGGTATATGTGTTTAAAAGGGCAATTTAATGGCAGCTGTCTCTTCCCCACCCCAGGGGATATGAATCAGGGTTGCTGTTTGAGTAACTAGGACATACTCCTAGATTTCTGGTCCATACCATAATCTAAAGAATGAGAGGGCCTAGGGCCCTTGCTGAGCCTTGTGGGATTACGTTCATTGGTGTTTCTTGAAATACGAGCCATACTGATGGTAGCTTGGTGGGGAAGCGACTTTGAATCATAGAATAGTAGAGTGGGAAGGGGCCTCTAAGGCCATTGAGTCCAAGTCCTTGTTCAATGCAGAATTACAAGTTAAAATATCCCTGACACATGACTGTCCAGCTGCCTCTTGAATTCCTCAAGTGTGGGAGAGCCCACAGCCTCCCTAGGTAATTGCTTCCATTGCTGTACTGCTCTAACAGTCAAGACATTTTTCCTGACATCTAGTTGGAATCTGGCTTCCTGTTACCTAAGCCCATTATTCTGTGTCCTGCACTGCAGGATGATTGAGAAGAGATCCTGGCTCCTTTCTGTGTGGCAGCCTTTCAAGTATTTGAAAAGTGCTATCATATCCCCCCAAGTAAGAGCCACTTCTCAGATATTTTAATAAGTACATAAACATCCCTTTGCATGAGCAGAAAGTGCTTGTGTGTTCTGGTGAGCGCTGATATATCAGCTAGGAAAGACCCAGTTGTGCACTCCCAAGAGAGGTTGCCTGGCCCTTAGTATGACCTGGGTTGCATGTAACAAGGATTGTTTAACCCATAGTTGGTTGGGACCACACATAAGTGAGAGCGCTGCCTCCCACCTGCTTGCCATTTCTGCTTTGCATCCAGTTTAGCAAACGGCCCAGACATGCCTCATTCATGGATCGTTTGTCTCATGTCTGAACCGGATACTTTGGGTTGTTGAGAAAGAAACAATCCAGAGAACAGCGCTTTAGACATTACAGCACTTGGTTCAGACATTGTGCCAATGTCTGGTTGGTCATTCAGTATGAACCAAGTCAACATGCTCATTTCCAAGGAAGGCCATTTTTATTTTTTCAGACATTTTAGCCCTACTGTTTTGTGTTTAAATATGTTACAATGTTTTCAGATCTTTTCCTGGTGCTGGTGTTTTACTCTGGTTTTCCTGATGTTTTACTCTGATGTTACTTTTTTATACGTTGATGTTTTTGTAGCAAGTTTTATCATGCTGTACTTAGGGTTTTAATTCATGTAAATTGCTTAGAGAGCTTTGGTTATTCAACAGTATAGAAATGTAAATAAATAAGCAAGCTGCACAGTTGCACAGCTTTCACATACAGCTCAGAAAGAGCTGGGATTCTGTTTACATGGAAGAAATCTATAGTTCATACACATGTGTGCCCTATCTGACAGGCTATGTATGCTAGCTATACTTTGCTATCTATTCCCAAACACAAAATGTGTGATGAGAGCAGGCCCTTATAGTTAAAAGTATGTGTGCAGTACAAGTACGCATTGCTGAAACCCCCCAATAGCTTCCTGTACTGTGTATCTGTGTGGAAATACATTTCTTGAGTATATTAAGGTGAAGCAACCCTGCTTAGTTGAGGAACTCAGAGTCCAACCAGGAATCTTGGATGAGTGCCAACAATTCCTAGTTCGTGACTGTACTCTCATTTTCTTCAGCCTGGCTTAAAAGATCCATGCTACCTCCTGGTTCCTGAAATCTCAGAAACTGTTGCAGCCTGGGTCTAATCTAGCTGTCCTCTGCTTTGTCTGGGCATAGCCAGTCAATCTGGGGCAGTACTGTGGTTTTCAAACCATTGAGCTGGAATTGCTTCCCAGGTGGGATCTGAGTGTCAGGAACTTGTCTGAACTGGATCCTCTCAGCCCACTCACAAACTTGTTTGTGTTGTTTTTCCCCTTCTTCTTAGAGCCTTTCCCAGTTTGATTGATGTGTCTCCTTTCCCTCAGGTAACATTCTGGTATTGCATGGCTCTGCAGGGTTATCCCCTCTTAACTTTCACCCTTTCTTGTCTACTTGCTGCTGTTAACAACAGCACCATTTCTGATGAACATAAGCTTAAATAAGGCCAGCATGCTGTGTGCAGTGTTCTCTCTCTCTTGCCAATCCTAGAACCTTGCTCTGAAAGAAGATGAGAATGGACTTCTGCCAGTTTCCTGGCTGCTTGTACATTTCCTTAACTCATTGTGACAAGACTCCAACCTATAAGCTAACTGTGCTAACAGCATGATTTCCCAGCCCCAGACTTTTTTAGCCCTTTGCTGTCTGAATTTCCATTAGCACCAACAACTTGCAGTCATCATCTTTGCATTTCTTGATCCCGCTTATTTTTGTTCTCCAGAGTGACATGCGCTGATCATAATCCAAAAATTTAGCTTGATAGAAGTAGGTTTGTTGTGCTTATCTGATAGCTTCCATCCGTCTCCTTTTCAAATGGGGTCAGGTATTAGGTACCCAACATTCCCCCATCACACCAGCAGAATCAGCTGAAAAGCAGTTCTTCTTACAAAGGATCAAAACCAGATATGATTTCAAGTGAACTAAAAGACATCTCAGTATACTCAGCACAGGTCAAACTTCACTGGGCAGCAGCTATGGAAGTGTTACCCTCCACATTCCCCTAGTTTCATTGCCCACGGAAATCCCTTTCAAACTGAGAATTAGCTTAGTGTTCCATCCATATATCACATTAGCAATTCGCATTATCCCATCTATCAGAGCTGCCTGTGCTGTTAAGTTGCTGTGTAAATGCTGCAACAGCAGTTCTACCAAAGACAGTTGATGCAGCAGCGTAACTTGTCAGAGAAGCAGACGTACTGCCTGGAAAGTTCAGCATCTCTTCCAAGCAGTTCTGCTGTGTACTGGTTTATCAAAATATTCCCTTGTCTTGAGTCAATCATACTTTATAGCTACTGGTACAGCAGGACAGTAATAAGACTCCTGCACACACCCCCCCAATCTTACATGGCATGTACTTAGTGTAATTAGAGGATACAGGATTTCAAATCTGCTTCAATCGAGCTGCAAGGCCATTCTTGCTTAAGAACATAAAAAGAGCCATGCTAAGTCAAACCAATCTGTCTGTTCCACCATTCTGCTCACACCGCAGTCAATGAGCTGCCTGCAGGAAGCTCACAAGTTGCACATGGGAAACAACAACACCCTCCCACTTGCGCCTCAATTGATTTCCCACTGGAACTGCCAAACCTTCAAAAGCTGGAGCGCTGCTGTTGACATTCGGGCTACTCTCTGCATCTGTTGCCGATTCTTAATTTGTGATGTGAAGCTGAGCTTCCTTTCTCATTTCCTCCTTTGTCTGAAGGGTGGCACCATCATTGGCAGTGCCCGCTGCAAAGCTTTCACTACACGGGAGGGCCGCCTCCAGGCTGCCTACAACCTGGTCCAGCATGGTATCACCAACCTGTGTGTCATTGGAGGAGATGGCAGCCTGACTGGCGCAAATATCTTCCGCACAGAATGGGGTGGCCTTTTAGAGGAACTGGTCAAGGAAGGTACGTGTGAACCTTACCCTCACATTCTGTTACCAGTGCCAGCCGCGTCCTTGATATAGGCAGCTCCTTCTGCCAGCCTCAAACTTTATCCAAGTAGTGACTCCAGTGGTGAATGCCAACAGTTTAGAGCTACAATGAGACCTTCTAAGAACAAAAGAGAGAGATCGGTATGTTTGGGGGAACATGAGGATTGCAAAAGTATATAAATAAAAATCCTACAAGGATAATCCGCTCCCTTCCTCAAAACTGCTGTTTGAGGACCAGCTAGACCCATGAATGTCAATTGGAAAAGAAATTAAAAACAAAGGATTTAGGATAGAAGAGTGAAATAGCCTAATTAGCCCCTTTAAGAACTTCTAGTTTCCTGAAGGAGGAGATGCCTCCTTTGCTAGGATCCTCCTAATCCAGAGCACTTCTGTTATGAGATGAGAATACACCACATCTTGTGGAAGGTCCTAATTGGAGGTATTTTGTTCTGGATGGGATTTCATCTCACAGGGTTATTATTTTACTCACTTCTGATGGAAAAGACTGGATGCCCCTTTAAGGGGGAACTGTAAGTGGGGCACAAGCACAATTTGCCCATTGTACCCTTGTCCTTCCAAGTGTCATTTCAGTGATGCTAGTAAGGTATTCTATCTCGACTTGTGAAATGCCGAGACAACCATGTTGCCAGTCATCCTTAGGTCAACAAATGCGTAAATGGAGTACTTAAAAAAAAAAAAAAGTTTCCTGAATGTCAGGGAAAAGTCATTGTTGGACTTTATCGCATTAAAATCTGATGACATATGCATTTTCATACAAAAATGGTACAGCAGGGGAGCGCTGAATCTTCAGTTTCCTTTTTCAACCCCCACCTAAAATGAGGGTTAGCTTGGGAGTCAAGAAGTGCTAGTATTACCGACCAGTAAAAAATTGTTGCCAGCTCCTCCCTACCCCAAGGGGAAAGATGACCCCGTGCTTAATCAAAGCCAGCGTGTGATCAGAGAAAAGTTTCTTACCTTTTCCAGTGCTAAGATTGGGGCTGGGGTGGGGAAGAACAAGCCCCTGTCCTGCAATAACTCAGTGGTCCAGATTTGAGTTTCATTCATGTAATTTCATTTATTACATTTTTATACCACCCAACAGTCATAGTTCTCTGGGTGGTTTACAAAGAATAATACTATGTTGTAAAAATACAATATTGTGTAATATGGTATTATATAATATGAAACAGTGTGTGAGGTTACCAAATTGTTCATCTTCAGCATGAGCTCATCTTAGCTTCCCTCTTACCCTTGTAAGAGGGAGAGCAAAATTATTGAAGTGTGGGAGTCAGTCATCATTACTAATGTTGCGAGTAAAATCCATGCAACCACACTTCAACTGCCAGTAACAACAGCAAATTACCATGCTGTCCAGAAGACATATATTTTCCTAGGCACAATAATCAATCTATAAGTGTTTAGAAAAAAGCATGTCAGTAAAAACTTTTTTGAAGCCATTTCGTATGCACGATATTTCATGTCCTCTTTCACGCCATTTCCCCAGCTTCCCACCTCTTTTCGCAGTCTTTGTTGTTCTTACCATTCCAACCTTATGTAAAAGTTCCTCACTCTTGCTATAAATCTCCTGGATTCACTGCATAGTCATTTCTTCTCCCATGCCACAGTGGACATAACAACCAAGGTGAATATTGAACAAACAGAAGTAAAAGCAATATTTAGTTCAATAGAAACACTCACAGTGGGGCCAAGACTTCTGAATCCAGTTGCATTTCTTTTTGGAAAGCTTCAATCTGCAAGAAATCAAGGCTAACTGGATATGGAGAACCCTGAACCTTTAAAAATAATCTTTACATGAGTTTTTTAATGATTCTGCCATCAAGCTCGTATTAAGCAATATCAACGTGGTGGAGCATTTTTCAAGATGCCATTGCTAATGCAGTCAGATTAGAACCTTAATTTCAGTCTCATATGAAAACAGAAAACACTTAAGCAATTAATAACTTCCAGTTAGGCTAATTCCATCCTGTCCTCTTGCCCTCCAACCAACTTTGGAAATAAACCATTCCATTGTGTTATTCTTTTGATTCATGTTCCTCTGTTAATTCTTGCCTTTTCAGAGAAGATCACGGAAGAGGTTGCTCAGACCTACTGTCATTTAAACATTGTGGGCCTGGTGGGCTCCATTGACAATGATTTCTGTGGCACAGACATGACAATTGGCACAGACTCTGCCCTGCATCGTATCATGGAGGTGATTGATGCGATCACCACGACCGCTCAGAGGTGAGTATAGGATGCCTCAGGCCATTTCTTCCCCATCTTCATTCCACTCACACGTGTACACTGTGCCTTGAACTAGCTGGAGAGAAAAGCAACCTGTAATAACATCCTGCCCTATAGCAGCATTGTTCCTGGATGTTGGTAGTTGTAATTAAACGGCTTCTCTAGGCTTGAATCCTATCTAGAAAGGCTCTAATAATTGAGTCTGTATTTTGGGCTTTTAGAGTAAAGGCCTCTTGTTTGTAGCAGGGGTGGGGGCAGATATCTTCATCCAAGGCAGCACTGTTGTTGCTTAGACATTTTATCTGTGTGTAGGGGGCAGGCACATGTGCATGCGCTTTCTCTCTCTGCTCCATTTTTCAGCTCCTGCAGTGGAACTTTCATGCCATAATACTTTCCCCAGCAACATGAATAAGGCCCAGTTTCCTTTCTTGGCTAAATGACACCACTCATCTTCACAGCCAAGCAGCCTCCTACATCTTCTTAAAATAGCTGTCCACTCCCCCTCTCTTGGGCTGAAGTGTGCAATCCTACTTTTTTGCAGAGAAAAGGGGCAGCAACCCCTTCCCCAGCAGCCAATATGGCTTGTTTTTCAACCTAGTCTTAGTTCACCCTGGTAATCAATTGAAGTATCCTGATGTTGACCCTTTGCCTAAGGGAGAAGGTGGGATCCTGATGGTGACATCATGCTGAGTTCCTCCAAGGCCCAGTGTGATGGCAAGGGCTTGTTCTGGTCATGCTGAGCCTTGCTCAAAAGCCAACAGGATGCCTACGAGTCCTATGATGTCCTGCTGTTTGCTGGCCCTTTCCAAAGTGAAGGGTCTGGAGGATGTCCTTACTTTTCTTCAAATAATGCATTTAGTATTGGCAAGCTGGTAAGACCCTAGTGGCCTCCTGTGTCTGCTCCCCCCATCCAGCTTGTGCATGTGTGCATGTGTGTGTGTGTGTGTGTGTGTGTGTGTGTGTGTGTGTGTGTGAGAGAGAGAGAGAGAGAGAGAGAGAGAGAGAGAGAGAGAGAGAGAGAGATAGATACACACTAATGGAAAGATGCAGTTTGGGCACACATTGAGTGAACCTCTGAATAAGCCCCTCCCCTCTAATTTTGTCTTACAGCCACCAGAGAACTTTTGTGCTGGAGGTGATGGGCAGACACTGTGGGTAAGAAAAGAGCTTTGTTGTCTGTTAAATCAAGGTAGGATTGGGGAATTCCACTTTTCTAGGATCAAACCCCAAGAGGTGTGTGTGCAGTATGAACAACCTCCCACCCCAAATGTAGGGAGTTGGGAGTTATTTTGGCTCCTGGGGCCATTTATTTCACCTTGGTTGACACCTAGGCTTGCTTTTCACAAGCTTTCTTCTTGCTCTCCAGGTACCTTGCATTGGTTTCAGCTTTAGCTTCTGGAGCTGACTGGCTTTTCATCCCAGAGTCACCCCCTGAAGATGGCTGGGAGGATTTTATGTGCGAGAGGCTTGGGGAGGTGAGTGGTGGTGTATGTTACTCAGCTACATAATCTTGCTCTAGATACCACGAGTGAAAAAGAGTGCGATAGTTTGGTTTCATTCACTTCTACAATGAAATGTCTGTCTAATGGCCCCATTACAATTGAAGGGATCCTGTTTCTCTAGAACAGGGGTGCAGAATCTTATGTCTGGCGACCAAACCTGGCATCGTAGGGTTACCAAAGGGGCCATACTGCTTTCTCCTGACCACTGAATTCTTGAGGGTTTCCTGGGTTCTGTGCAGACTTCCCCCATTCTAAACAGTTGAAGTGTATCTCCTAAGCTTAATGGAGGTAAGAGCCATGAGCTACAATTTACTGGTATTTGGGCCCTGTCCCTTTTGTCTCTGGCCCTGCCCAGCACTGTGATACAGCCCCTCAAATGTTTGCTGAAATGGAATTCAGCCCTTGTGCCAAAATTGGTTCAGCAGCCCTTCTCTAGATAGCTTAGCACAGACTTCCCCAGCTTCATGCCCTCCAGATATATTGGCTTGCAATTCCCATCACTCCTGATGACCACTCTGGCTAGGAATGATGAGAGTTGCTGTTGAACAACATCTGGAAGGCACCAGGTTGAGGAAGACCAGGTCATCAGAATCCAGGCTTCCCTATTAATGTATGGTACACTATTCAAAAGTGACTTTGGAGATGTGTTCATGCTTCTTGAAAACCTTCCTTTGTGTATCTTCTGTGCACATAAATATGGGTGGTGCTGGGTAATAAAAGCCAGGCAATGGATCCATGGAAAGAGTGGCAACATAAGATCTTGGAGCGTTGTAAATGCAGTTGTAAAGGATCTACAACTACCCAGCATCCCTTTTTCCATCTTTCTCAGGATGTAGGAAATACAAGCTCCTTGAGGAAGGTGGGTAGGAAGTTCAGGATCTCGAGCCTGGGGTGCTAATGTCACAATTGTGAGAGATTGCATAGGACTGAGTAATGCTAGGTTTGTTTTAGCATAGCTTCTTGCCTTTGCTTGATGGCTCAATTATTGGCTTCCATACTTTTATTTGGACAGGCACGGAGCAGAGGATCCCGACTGAATATCATCATCATTGCTGAAGGTGCCATTGACAAGAATGGAATGCCCATCACCTCTAACTATGTAAAGGATGTGAGTGACTAATTAAATGGGGTGGATCAGAACAGAGAAAATGACAATGGTGCCACAGTTCTCCATGGGGAAATAGTTTTGCAGGTCTTTCCAGTTTCTCAAAATATCCTCAAGAACAAAGATTTCCTTTAAAACTTGGCCACAGCCATTTGGGTTTCCTGGAGTTTGAGAGATTTGGATCATTTGTCCTGGGACTCAGGAGATCCAGCTTCTAGTCCCTCTTGGCCATGAAGCTCACGGGCCACTCTGAGGCATTCACTGAGCCTCAGCCTAACCTACCTCACAGTCTTACTGTGAGAATAAATGGAGAAGGGAAAGTTTGTGCATACTGCTTTGGGCTCCTTCGAGGAAGGGTAGGCTAGTAAATGTTGAAATATATTTTCACTTCTTTTCTTCTCCCCTTTTTGATCAGCTGGTTGTCAAACGTCTTGGCTTTGACACACGCGTAACTGTGCTTGGCCATGTGCAACGTGGTGGGACCCCCTCAGCATTTGACCGTGTCCTGGTAAATATCACTTCTTTCAAAAGCTAAACTTTGCAGGGTTCAAATAACAGCACCCTAATCTTTCAGTTCAGTTGATGTGGAAAGTTAGGAGAGACCTGAGCACTGTGAAAAAAGCAGACTAGGCACACAAGCCCTGCTGCCATGCAGAAAGCAGCAGTTCACAGAGGTCCTGCATTGTCCCCTCTGACAAAGGACTGGAGCATCTTCTTTGTGAGGAAAGAGGACCATGTCTGGGACTGCTAGGAGGAGGCCTGATAGAGATATACAGAATTATGCATGATGTGGAAAAGGCAGAATTTTTTCTTGCTCTCTTGTAATACTAGAACGCAGAGTCATCCCATGAAGCTGATTGGTGGGACATTCAGGACAGGTAAAAGGAAGTGCTGCTTCACACAGCCCATAGTTAAATGATGGAATTTGCTTTCACAAGATACAGTGATGGCCACCAATTTGGATGGCTTTAAAGGGGGACTGGACAGATCCGTGGGGGATTATTCTATCAGTGGCTACTAGTTCTGATGGCTGTATGCTTTCTCTGCCATCAGAGGCAGTAGGCCTATGTGCATCAGTTACTGGGGAACATGAGGAGGAACACTGGATGCACACCTGTCATAAGAATATAAGAAGAGTCCTGGTGGGTCAGACCAAGGGCTCCTCTGGTCCAGGACTCTGTTCACACAGTGGCCAACCATCTGCCTCTGGAAAATATGCATTTAGGATATGAGGACAGCAGCACTGTCCTACATATGATCCCCAGCAAATGGTGTACACTGGCATTCTGCCCCTGATATCCTGATGATGTTGCTTATGCACCCCTCAGTCTATTGTTTAATCAGTTTCTTTTGAATTAGCCTTCTAAATTTCCAGGATCACATCCTCTTCAGTGGTGCCAAGGTGGGGCAGTCTTCACTTGGTGCAGGCAGAGGATCAGCTTCCAAAGACATCCAGGGCATCCAAGCTGGTCCTGCCTCATATCAGTCAACAGGTTCTCAGCAGAGTCTGGGACACTGAGAGGGATGGAAAGAATTTGTTTTTCGTATTCCTCTCATGCTCTTATTTTGGATTGGGATTGGGCTGGGGAAGAGAGGCTTTGAATTAGATTTGTTTTCTTGTTGTTTCTGACTCAGCTGCATCTCTAGAGGTCTTGTCTCATTCTTGCAACACTGAAGTGGAGTAGCTCCTTACTTCACTCCCAGCCCATTAGTGAGTGGATAATTGCATCAAAAATTCCAGAGTCACAAGAGAAATCTGGAAGACTATGTAGTTTTTTTCCTGCATTCATAGGATATAACAGCCTTCCCCAGCTGAGTGCCTTCTGGATGTGTTGGACTTGCTAGCTGGAGATACTGAGAGTTGTGGTCTGACACATCCAGAAAATGCCAGGTTGGAGAAAGCTGGATTAGAGATTTTGAAGTCTGGGGACACCCTTCTGTCCTGTTGCCTCCATATTTTCTTTTTCTGACATGGTCCATAGATGCTTTGTTTTGCTTTTAAGAACATTTTAGGAGTCTGGCATCCCAGTGTCTCCAGAGCCTGTGGTTTGGAAGAGGTTCATTTTGAGTTCCTCGCAGAGTTTTGCAGTGTCATCTTTGGTATCTTAGCAAACTGGCCCTGTCTGAGAGCAAGAGGAAGCACTGTTTCAAAAGTGAATACTGCTCCAGCCTGGCGCCACCAAGAATGAGACTTGGCGGGCAAGAGTAATCGCCCTTTCTTCTTTAGACCAGTAACCCAGCTGAGTTGCATAGCCATCTGGCTGTACCCTCTATTTCCTTTTGAGGGAGTGGTTCTTTGGACGTATTAAACAATATCTGCCAATGTAGTTTGGGGAAACAGCTGCAGTGAGCAGGTGTCAGCCAACACTACAAAACATAACTGGGGAAAAGTGAGCGATTGTGTGCCAAAATCCCGTCTTCACTCCAGTGGGTGAGGGCCTAGAAGTGGCATATTTGTTTGCAGAAAAACTGTGAAGGCTGCCTCTTCCCACCACTCCAACCCATATTCACCACTCAACCCATATGCCAGTCTCTATCGTGGCTCCATCTCCAAGACAGACTGTTCCCCGTTAGCATTTCATTGCAGAACCTTGCCTCTTGGAGATTGCCCTTTGCAGTATTGTGCTAAGCACGTTCTGTTAGTCACATGTTGCTACTGATGCAGTGGAATGCAGAGCGCAGGTTCCTGTCAACAACATGACCTGCCCAGCTTTGGGTCATCATGGTTTCCAGCAGTACATTTTTATTTTTAAGAGGCTAAGGCATGAATTTCTGTACTTTGTGAGGCCCCAAAGCCTCTCCATGTAACAGAATCACAGGAAAACACAGCATGCAGCTTAATGTCCACGTTCTATGTATCTTTCTATATGTGTACATGTTTCGCTTTGCCCCGTCCATGAACCATGCAATGGCAGCTCAGTAAACGCCAACTGTGAACCAGTCCCTTCACGAGAAATGTGCTGTGTGTTTTGTAGAGCAGCAAAATGGGCATGGAAGCTGTGATGGCATTATTGGAAGCCACACCAGATACACCAGCCTGTGTGGTGAGTCTGTCTGGGAACCAGTCAGTGCGCCTGCCCCTAATGGAATGCGTACAAGTGGTAAGTACTTCACAAGCCCACAGAAGCTGAGTGTATTCACAGTAAAGAGTCATGGCTTGGTTCTTCTCTGAGGATTTAAGACAGGGGTGTTCAATGTGAGGCCTGTGGGATAAATCTGGCCCACCTGATGGTCTTACTCTGGCTCCTCAAGGTGCCCTAGATGTGGCCACACCCCAGTTTCCCCAGCTGCCCAAACATTTAGTAGATAGCAAGGTTGTCACATTTCCCCCTATTCCTAAAGGTTAAAGCACTTCTTCTAAGGCTTAGTTACTGGCATACAGAAGCAAGTGCTTTGACTTTGGCCCACCCACCACTGACGGCCACCCTTGAGAGCTTCTCTGAACTTAAGTTGGGCACTTAGGCTGGGAGAGGTTCAGCACTCCTGGTGCAAAGCCTCTACCTTGTATATAATGTGGGAGCCTGATAGCTAATACGCTGTGCAGCCAATTGGCAATTGAGTAGGCACACACTAGCTGCTCTGAAAGTGTGTTGTTATTCTTAAGCTGTGCCAGGAATGTGGCATTTGAGATGAAATATGCAAAATCTCAGTGTTCGTTAAAGTTGCAGAAAGTAATTTGAAAATATGTTGTTAGCTTTTGCTAGAAAAATAGCTAGGAATTCCAGAGTCAGGAGGTAAGATTTGAGGAGCACAGGTACCAACCTTGGCCCTGGCATACCTCATCTATCTCAAAATCCATTTATTTTGCTCCAGTGAATTCCAGCTTGTTGTTGTTGTCGTTCAAATGAATTGAATTCATTTAAATGATTTAAAGCAACGGAATGAGATTCAATAGGGACATGTGCCAAGTCCTCCATTTCCCAACTGCATTGATGCAAGATGGGGAATACATGGCTCAACAGAACTGAAAATGAAAAAGACCTTGGAGTTATTGTGGACAGCAGACTAAATATAAGCCCACAATGCAATTGAGCTGCAAAATGGGCAAATGCTATTTTGGGATGCATTAATAGAATAATTACTTTCAAATAACTTCCTTGCTAGTCAAACCTCATCTGGAATACTTGCAAGGTTTCAGAAAGATGCAGAAAAATTAGAAAGGGCAACAAAAATGATCCAGGGTTTGGAAACACTGACCTATAAGGAGAGACTGAGAGAACTGAGCATGTTCAGCCTTGAGAAGAGAAGATTGAATGGGGGTCATGATATCCCTCCATGAGTACCTCAAATGTTGTCACAAAGAGAAAGGTCAAGATCACTTTTCACTGATACCAGAGCGTAGGACACAGAATAATCATTTCAAGTTGTGACAACCCAGATTCAGGCTGGAAAAGTTTTCTCAGTGTCAGAGCGGTACAACAGTGGAATCAGCTGCCTAGAGAGGTGCTGGGCTCTCCCACACTAGAGACCTTCAAAAAGAAACTGGACAGCCATCTGAGTGGGATGGTGTAACTTGGTAACCTGCAACAGCAGGGGATTGAACCCAACCCTTCATGGCCCCTTCCAGCTCTATTGTTCTTTGATGATTCTATGAAAAAACAAACTCTCTGAAAGCAGCTATTCAGAAAAACAGACATACCTGCGTCATATTTACATAGTGACAGTTCTAGATAGTGGGCATTTGGGTGTCAGGTTTGGGAATTTCAAGCACAGAAGTGCCAGGACCTCTGAATCACCCTTTCCAGTGAAAGTGATGAACTCCACAGAGCTGGGCCATGACACTCACAAAGGGACAGACTGTGCCAGCTGGGAAAGAGGGTGCCTCCCTTTAGTTATCCAATGGGGCCTTTGCTAGGAGGAATGTGGACGGCAGTACAGCCCTTACAGAGGTTCCTGTGATGTGTTTTATTTTATCTATATCCCTCCTTTCTATCAAAGGCTCAAGGCAGTGAAGAATAAAACAAAATTTCAACTAAAAGGTACCATGAAAGTGCATTACAGGCATAACAATAGTAAAAAAAAACCCTTATCTGAACAAAAACTTTTTTTATGTGCCAAACGGCCTGCCTGAACAAAAACGTACTTGCCGTTGACAGAAGAACAACAGAGAGAGAGCCAGTCTCTTGGCAGGGAATTCCAGAGCCTGGGAGCAGACACCCAGAAGGGGACGTGGAGATGCACTTCTGATGGCAGTAGGCAAAGCTAAGGGCTCCACGAACCCTTCTTCCTCTCCCTTTTCCATTGCTGCCTCTCTCGCTGTCACCGTTCACTCTGAAACAGCAGTGAGTTCTGATGGTCTCACGGCTTAACTTGGAGGTTCTTAAATACAGAACAGGAAGGAATCTCCCTGTAGGCTTGGTTTTATTAGATTTACGGCCTCTTTTCTCTTTTTACAAATCTCACAATGATTCTTTAACTCTGTAGACCAAAGATGTCCAGAAAGCAATGGATGAGAAAAGATTTGATGAAGCCATCCAGCTCAGAGGGAGGTGAGAAATCTCTCCGGGAGGAATTATATTTCTGTTTGTATTAAGATTGCCTCGGAATGTAAAACAGAAAATGGTTATGAAGGTGAAAGTGCCCCACGTGTGTTTTAGACATCAGAAGCCAAAGAATTAATGTGCTTTAGACTGTTAATGCATTTTAGACTGTAGAACCATAGAAGCTGCCAGCCCTTTATTCTACCTACTGAAATGCTTTGGCATATAAGCATTCAGCAATTTCCTTTCAATAGACATCATCGGCAGCCAGAGGAAGTCTCTGGATGTTAGTCGATCTTTGCTGTGCTTTCATCTTCTGATGTCCACACCTATTTATTGTGAGCCAGATGCATCAGGATGGTGACTCTCAATCCTTCATCCTCTTTTCTAGCTGCAACTAGCATGCATATTTCATGCACCTGGCCACTTTTCACTAACCCAATTGGGACATGATTAGAAATGTGGGCATCTTTAAATGTCTGTGATTGATTGATTGATTGATTTAAAAGAATGTGTTGCCTGCCTTTTCAGGACACACTGCCCTCACAAGATGTCTTACAATGTTGGAAAAACATGAGTACATAAATACAGTTACAAGTATACATGCACACACAGCAGCTAATGATATTCAAATACTAAATGCCAAATGTAATAAATGTGTCTCCCGGCTTTGTTTTGTTTTTAAAAAGTCAGCAGTGATGAGGCCATCTGGATCTCCCTGAGGGGGGAATCCAGAGGGTTGAAGGTTTTGTATGTGCAATGCGTGGGTGGGCTCATATGAGCATAGGTCTTCAAACAATTTATGGTTATAAAGGGCAAAACCAGTGACTTGGGCTCAGAAACTAACAATGTAAACAATGCAGAAATAAATGTTTGGCTTATTTCTTCCTTGGTCATTAGCCCAGTAGAGTAAAAGAAATACCACAAGCACTCCAGATTGTGAGCACTTATTTTCTTTCTGTTTTAAGCCTGATTTGGTTCTGCTTTTGAGGGAAAAGGTTATTCTAAGCACATAAGGACAATAGCAATCTCTCTCCGTAACTGTATGCAGTTACTAAAAAGGAAGGGGAAATTATAAAAATGGGACCTGCAAGGAAATGGTGTGGTGTGGTATCACACTGTTCAGGATTCCGAACACTTCCATTCCATCCTCCCACCCTGCCACCCCATTAATCAGTCTGCATTCTTTCCGAGGAATACTCATGGAGCTGCTTGGGGGAAGTTGTTCCTTCCTCATAGGGTTTGCATTTCCTATAGACTTCTTGTACCTCTATAAATATCAGCTTTCCACTGATAAGTTCCTTTTTTGTGTCATTATTGCCAAAGCCTGAACAGTGGAAAAAGCAGGAACTATTTGATTGGTAATCCAGACATAGCACCCTTCAGTAAATCCTTGAAAGAAAAAACTAGAAGTTAATGACGTTTCCCATCACTAACAAGGCAGCATCACAGTGGCAGCAAAGTCATGCCGTAAGCCCGCAATGATGAAGTCGTACATATCTCCCTAGGGAGGGTGTTCCCGAGATGTGAGGACAGATGATGTATTAGTCTGATTATTTTAAAATACGGGTGTAACTGATAGAGGAAATGACTGAGCGACGAGTAGTGGCAGTGAAATAAGGCAATAATTGTTTCTGTATGCTTCAAGTTGGCTACTGCCAAGGAGAGCACTGTAATGATTTGAGTCTCATTTTTGGGAATGCAAATATTTTTGCTCCTTTTTTGTTGTTTAAATATTGTTTAGCAGTTCTGCAGCTTCGAACTGAAATAAATGGAAGTTTTCTGTAAATCAAACAATCAACTTTCAAGCAAATGCTAAAATTGAGTCCACACTCACGCACTGATAACATTTTCTTGACTAGATGTTCTCTGATAGGAAATCTATTGAGGTGTCGTGTTCCATGTCTTAGGCTTCTGAATCCAAAAATAAGTGAGGGGGAATGGGAGGAGAGGAAAACAGACCATTGTGTGGACTAGATTTCAGCAGTGACTGCAAGACGCTTGAGAAGTAACCAATATCTAATGATGAACTTGTTTTACAGGAGCTTTGAAAATAACTGGAATATTTACAAGCTGCTTGCACACCAGAAGCCAGCACAAGAGAAGGTGAAAAAGCTTGGGGAAATGGGACATTTGAGTTTTGCTTTGCAAATTTCCCTTATGTTACGTGTTCAGGCCTTTCTTACATGGAATCATTGTGTCAGCTAGAATCCATGTGGTGGGTGCAATGGAAGATTCTCAGCTTGGTCGTGAAGGAACAGCTATATCTCTCCAGTCCATTGGCACTCTGTTATATCCTTAGAGTAGATTTATTTTTATTAAATCTTTTAAACCAACAGTAACATATTTTACACTGCACATGAACCCATTTCTTTAGTCTTTCTATTCACTCAGGACCTCTGCTTGGTACAAACAAGATTACCTGAGTTGTCAGTTTTCATCATCACAAATCATGGCAAAGAGCTCTGTGTGTCTTAGGGATGTCATGTATTGTTCTTAGTACTTCTGAATTCAGTACATGGATACCATATTCCATAAAGTGTAAATTTCTACTTGGCCTCTTTGTACTTAAAGATGCTTAGTGAATTTATTTGTTAGTACAAGGTCCCAAATTTTCTGTTTCTATATGATGAAAGAAAGTTTAATTGTTGATATCTAGTTAGCAATTACAACTAATCTGTTTGCTGCCAGAAAAAAAATCAGTTCTTTATGTCTGCCTTGTATATTAGAGTCAATATAATATTGACTCTAGTGGTCCCACTTTTTCAGATAGTATTATATCTTATTGTGTGATTTCACTGGCAGCTAATTTCAAAACTGTTCAGCATGTTACCAGGCCAGACCTCTGGAAAGAGTGATCTGTCCCCTCCCTGGCAGATTCGGCTGGATGGGAAAAGAGAGATGGAGGAGAAAGATAGAGGAAAAGGAGAAGCAGTAGGAGAAAAGGTCTGACTCACCCACAGTGGGCTCTGGCCGTTCCTACTGCTGGGTCCAGCTTCACACCGCTAGCATACAGCCCCTGCCAGATTACCTGTGACTGATGCAACAGAAGAATGGGTACCCATGCTTGTCTCCTAAGGCTTCATTCACATCCCTGAGCCCATCAAATTAGTACTGCAGTATCTCATCCAAGCTCTGTGTGAACTATTTGCTCTTCTTCCCCCTTCTGGGCAGAGCAATTTCAGCATTGCCATTCTAAATGTGGGAGCACCAGCAGCAGGAATGAATGCAGCAGTCCGGTCCGCTGTACGAGTTGGGATTTGCCAGGGACACACCATGTATGTGGTGAACGATGGCTTTGAAGGCTTGAGCAAAGGACAGGTAAGTCTGTCTCCGACTGGAGGGCCAGAGAGCTTTCCTCCCAATGGACCACTAGCTACATTCCTGGTTTGGTGCAACTAGGACATCTACAAGACAGTGTTCATTCAGACTGTTTTTCATTCAGGAGGCTTTGAAATTAGAAGGGTGGTAGAAGAAAAATTGCTACCAGGCCCTCAGGCAACAAAATGCCAATGTGATCTTTCCTTGCAAAATGTAGTTGGATTCAGTTCCAGTTCTGCTACTTGTCAGGAGATTTGGTGTGGTGAGAATGTCTAGGAAAAAAAGACAAGCATAATGAACTGTTTCCTCTTGTAGATCCGAGAGGTAGGCTGGCATGATGTTGCAGGCTGGTTGGGCCGTGGAGGATCCATGTTGGGAACCAAACGGTAAGTGCCATCAGAGCACAGACATAGGCCCCCCCTGCAGACAGGGAGAAATTGCAGAACTGAGTCCAAAAAATAAAAATAGCACAGGGCATGCTGAATTTTTCTGCCAAGTTGTAAAATGAGTGGGATCATTTAATCTACCTTTCTCCTAAAACAGGATATTCTAACCTTTTCTCATTGTCATTAAAATGATTAACAATGTGTTATTTTTATGTTATTGTTGCAGTATTCGTGCAATTAAGATGTTGCTTCCCCATGCTTATCTTGTGTCTGTCTTCCTGTTGTGGAAATTCATTGTTTATTCAGTAATGTTTCCTCTATGATTTCTTTATAGAAATGTTGCCAGTCAGTTTTTATTGCTTTCCATGAATCTCTCCTCAGTAAGCCTGTCCGGCTCTTCCACTTGCATGTTCTTTAGTATTTTTACTCATTTATTATAGTTCTATATCACCCAATAACCAAAGCTCTCTTGGTGGTTTACAAAGACTAAAAACCATTAAAATAGCACATGTATACTATTAAGAACTATTTACATACAGGTAACTTGCAGATAGACACATATCTTGGCAATTTGTTTTTTGCGGTTCTGTTTTCTTACCATTATTAAACCCGGGAAAAAAGCACCTTTTCTCAAAGCACTTGCTACTTTTTATATTCTCACATCAATTGTTTCTCATTTCTTAGAACCCAAATTCCAAATTGACAAGCCCCTATCTCATTTTTTCAGGTGTCTGAAATGGAAAAGGGTTTTGGACAGCCTTCATTTGTTGTTGTTAGTCGCGAAGCCGTGTCCGACCCATCGCGACCCCATGGACAACATTCCTCCAGGCCTTCCTGTCCTCCACCATCTCCCGGAGTCCACTCAAGCTCACACTGACAGCTTCAGTGATTCCAGCTAGCCACCTCATTCTCTGCCGTCCCCTTCTTTTGCCTTCAATTGTTCCAAGCATTAGGCTCTTCTCCAGGGAGTCCTTCCTTCTCATTAGGTGGCCAAAGTACTTGAGCTTCATCTTCAGTATCTGGCCTTCTAAAGAGCAGTCAGGGTTGATCTCCTTTAGGATGGACTGGTTTGATCGCCTTGCAGTCCAAGGGACTTGCAGGAGTCTCCTCCAGCACCACAATTCAAAGGCCTCAATCCTTTGGCGCTCAGCCTTCCTTATGGTCCAGTTTTCACAGCCATACATTGCAACTGGGAAAACCATAGCCTTGACTATACA
>NW_025335268.1:90174669-90179971 GCF_004798865.1 Varanus komodoensis
CGCCTTGCAGTCCAAGGGACTTGCAGGAGTCTCCTCCAGCACCACAATTCAAAGGCCTCAATCCTTTGGCGCTCAGCCTTCCTTATGGTCCAGTTTTCACAGCCATACATTGCAACTGGGAAAACCATAGCCTTGACTATACGCACTTTTGTTGGCAGGGTGATGTCTCTGCTTTTTATTATGCTGTCTAGATTTGCCATAGCTTTCCTCCCCAGGAGCAAGCGTCTTTTAATTTCTTGGCTGCAGTCCCAATCTGCGGTGATCTTGGAGCCCAGGAAAATAAAATCAGTCACTACCTCCATTTCTTCCCCATCTATTTGCCAGGAAGTGATAGGACTGGATGCCATGATCTTAGTTTTCTTAATGTTGAGTTTCAAGCCAACTTTTGTGCTCTCCTTCTTCACCCACATCAAGAGGCTCTTTAGTTCCTCTTCCCTTTCTGGCATTACAGTAGTATCATCTGTATATCTGAGGTTGTTGATATTTCTCCTGGCAATCTTAATTCCAACTGGTGATTCATCTAGCCCCGCCTTTCTCATGATGTGCTCTGCATATAAGTTAAATAGGCAGGGCAACATGATACAGCCTTGCCAAACTCCTTTCTCAATTTTGAACCAAACAGTGGTTCTGTGTCCAGTTCTCACTGTTGCTTCTTGACCCACATATAGGTTTCTCACAAGTAAGATGGTCTGGTACTCCCATCTCTTTAAGAACTTGCCACAATTGTGTTGTGATCCACACAATCAAAGGCTTTAGCATAGTCAATGAAGCAGAAGTAGATGTTTTTCTGGAACTCCCTAGTTTTCTCCATGATCCAGCATATGTTGGCAATTTGATCTCTAGTTCCTTTGCCTCTTCGAAATCCTGCCTGTACTTCTGGTAGTTCTCAGTCCACATACTGCTGAAGCCTAGCTTGTAGGATTTTGAGCATCACTTTGCTAGCATGTGAAATGAGTGCAATGGTGTGGTAGTTTGAACGTTCTTTGGCATTGCCCTTCTTTGGGATCAGAATGTAAACTGACCTTTTCCAATTCTGCGGCCACTGTTGAGTTTTCCAAATTTGCTGGCATATTGAGTGTAACACTTTTAGTACATCGTCTTTTAGGATTTTGAATAGCTCAGCTGGAATACTGTTGCCTCCACTAGCTTTGTTGTTGCTCAGACTTCCTAAGGTCCATTTGACTTCACATTCCAGGATGTCTGGCTTGAGCTCAGTGATCGTGGTTATCAGGGATGTTAGGCTCTTTCTTGTACAGTTATTCTGTGTAATCTTGCCACCTCTAAATCTCTTCTGCCTCTGTTAGGTTATGAAATGGTCCCTTCTTCCTCCCTATTCTATTGTTTTCTTCTATTTCTTTGCACTGTTCATTTAAGAAGGCACTATGATCTCTTCTAGCTATTCTCTGGAATTCTGCATTCAATTGGATGTATCTTTCTCCCTTGCCTTTTACTTCCCTTCTTTCCTCAGCTAGACAGCCATTTTGCTTTCTTGCATTTCTTTTTCTTTGGGATGATTTTAGTTGCTACCTCTTGTACAATGTTGTGAATCTCCATCCCTAGTTCTTCAAGCACTCTGTCTATCAGATCTAATTCCTTAAATCTATTTGTCACCTCTACTGTATATTCATCAGGAATATGATTTAGGTCATATCTGAGTGGCCTAGTGCTTTTCCCTACTTTCTTCAATTTAAGCCTAAATTTTGCAACAAGAAGCTCATGATCTGAGCTCCTGGTTTTGTTTTTACTGACTGTATAGAGCTTCTCCATCTTTGGCTGCAGAGCACATAGTCAATCTGATTTCTGTGCTGACCATCTGGTGATGTCCATGTGTAGAATCGTCTCTTGGGTAGTTGAAAAAGAGTGTTTGCTATGACCATCATATTCTCTTGACAAAATTCTACCAGCCTGTGCCCTGCTTCATTTTTACTCCAAGGCCAAACTTGCCTGTTATTCCTGTTATCTTTTGGCTTCCTACTTTAGCATTCCATTCCCCCATGATGATAAGGACATCATTTTTTGGTGTTAATTCTAGAAGGTGTTGTAGGCCTTCATAGAACCGGTCAACTTCAGCCTCTTCAGTACTAGTGGTTGGGGCATAGACTTGGACTACTGTGATGTTGAATGGTTTGCCTTGGATTCAAACTGAGATCATTCTGTCATTTTGGAGATTGTATCCCAGTACTGCTTTTCCTACTCTTTTATTGACTATGAAGGCTACTCCATTTCTTCTGAGGGATTCTTGCCCACAGTAGTATACCTGATGGTCATCTGAATTAAATTCACCCATTCCTGTCCATTTTAGTTCACTGATTCCTAAGATGTCGATGTTCAGTCTTGTCATCTCTTGTTTGACCACATCCAGCTTGCCTTGATTCATGGATCTAACATTCCAGGTTCCTATGGAGTATAGATCTTTGCAGCATCGGACTCTCCTTTCACCACCAGATACACCAGCAACTGAGTGTCCTTTTGGCTTTGACCCAGTTGCTTCATTCTTTCTGGCGCTACTAGTACTAGCCCTCTGCTCTTCCCCAGTAGCATATTGGACACCTTCCGACCTGAGGGGCTCATCTTCCGGCATCATATCTTTTTGCCTTTTGGTACTGTCCATGGGGTTTTCATGGCAAAGATACTGGAGTGGGTTGCCATTGCCTTCATAGTGCTGTGTTATCCTTTCAGAGCCCATCATTATAGTTAGTTCATGCCCTTTGGGCATGTTTATTTCCTTTCTTTCTGAGCTTTGACTGCAAGCCCTGCATACGGTATAAAGGTGTATAAAAAAGTCACTCATAGTGGTTCTTTCCCATCAATTCTTCACTGTCAGACTTGGAAGGAATTTCCTGCTTCATGATCATTCTCTTCCATTGCCTGTCCCTTCCATAACTCTCCATGTCGAAGTTCCAGTTCTTCCTGCTGCCCACTCTGGGTCTTGCATCAAAGTGTGTTGAGACCCCAGAAGTACTGCAAGCTCCAACCCATTCCACACCACTGGTAGTGCTGTGGCAAATTCTGCTCTGTCGGGACTCATCAAGACAGTTCCTGTAGCCGAGCTGAATGAAAAAATGCAGGCAGTGCTGTTGATCCATATCAATATCCACTACATGACTGGCAGTTGGGGAAAGGGAAAGGTAGACCTCTGGATAAAGCCAGGGGGCTAGAGTAGGCCCCTGGACTTGTTGAAAATGGCCTCGGATTCAGCACCCCATCTGTACATTGCTTTTGAGGGAGTGAATTAAGAAGTGTCTGGAATTACTGAGCAGATTATGTTCCCTCCCAAAGGGAAGCCTCTGCTTGGTTCTGGAGACAAGGCAGTCCACTTCCTCTTTCCATGGGCACTTGTTCATCTGAACAGAAGAGTCCCATCCAAGGCTGTAGAAAAGTGTCTGGACTGTGCTCTCCAACTGTTCACTTGGCCAGAGTAGGAGCAAGTGGGTTCATAAAGCACAGCTCCTCTTTTCCATTGTTGTCACAAGGCTATTGTATCTGCACAAAGCAATACAAAGGGTACTTTGTGCTCAAGAGGCCAGCATTTCCCATGAAAGTACTATTTCAAAGGCTGGCCCCTCCTTTAGCCCTGATCTGTGCCTTATACTATGATCTGGGAAGTGCAAATGACTCTAAAGCAGCAAACTAATTTGGAAGATTACAGAGGATTTCTCTGCTTGTTTTATAGCAGTAATAACTCCTCTTTTTCTTTCATATTGTAATTGTAGAAAGTAAACATACTTTAAGAAGGTTCCATAAAACAAGGGTCTAAAGGCTCCACTTACTTTGCTCCTGTTTTTGCCAGAACCCTCCCGAAGACATGCATGGAGAAGATTGTGGAAAATGTCCGGAAATTTAACATCCAGTCACTGCTGGTCATTGGAGGATTTGAGGTGTGAAGAAACTCCTTGGGTACTTTCAACACTGAATGGGAACACTTCTCTTGCTTTTCTAAAAGGTCATGCCATGCATGCCAAGCCAGGCATGTTTGCACAGATGTTAGTACTTCCGTCTGCTGAGAGGCTTGGGTTGGACCTACAGTGGTAGGGAAATTATTATAATTGGTTCTAGCTTGGCTGGCTCCATAATATTTATTTATTTATTTATTTAAAACATTTCTATGCCGCCCCCATCACAACAAAGCCTTGGGACGGCTCACAAAGTACATGCTTTGCGTGCAAAACAACCCAGCTTCAGTCCCCAGGAAATAACCCAGTCTGAAATCCTGGCTGCTTCTGTCACTCATGGTAGAGTCTGTTCTGATGAGCAGAGACTTTAGCAGGGTTTTTAGACAACCTTGTGCTGAATGGACCTGTGGCATTGACTTGGCAGAACGCAGCATCTTATCTTTATGTACAGAGTTTTTGTGTGTGTACATGTGTCTTTTTTGTTTCTTGGAGTAGTCTTTTTTGATGTTCACAGTGGTAATCCAAACTGTCTATTAAATGTATGTTCTAAAACATGGTGTGAAAGACACTGGACTGAGAGATGTCCAGTCTTCCAGGCTCATGGGCTTACTTGGAGCAAGTATTTCTTACACAGCTCTGAGACTGAATTAAAATTCTTAATGGAGGTGCAGAAAGGCTCCAGGCTGCCTCTGACCCCGTCCCCCTGCAGTACTCCTTGCACTCCTGTGCTTGGCTCAGAGATGTGACTTATATCTCTGACTCTTCCCCTTCTTTTGCAGGCATATGAGGGAGTGTTACAGTTGGTGGAAGCACGTGGGCAGTATGATGAGCTTTGCATCATCATGGGTGTGATCCCAGCTACCATTAGTAACAATGTACCTGGCACTGACTTCAGCCTTGGATCCGATACAGCTGTCAATGCTGCCATGGAGGTGAGTTCAGGGTATCTAGCGGTCATTGCATTTTGGGGGAAGTCAAACCTGCTGAATGCTTAATTGTGAAATTTGTGTTATGTTGACATATTTCTCTGGCATATTCTGGAAATTTTGGCAAGAAAGGGAAAGAAGGTGTAGACTAGTGGGAGGAACATGGGAATAACCCAGAAACTGTCCCCTCTTTGCAGTCTGTAGAATTATTCTTCAAACCCCACATTTGATTCTGAGCTATTCTACAAAGACTGGACATTTTTAAGGAAAATAGCTCTATGAGCTGGATCCAATGGATTCTTAGGGAGCCTTTTTTTTTTTTTTTTTTTTTTTCCCAAAACCTCCAATTTTGTTTCTTGCTGCTAAGAAATCTGTAGACTTGATACTGGCTGGAGATGTTGCAAGTTCTAGTCCAGCACCAGACCAAAGCAACTAATTCTCCATAAACCACATAATGCACACCAATCAAGAAGGAAAGGTGGA
>NW_025335268.1:90180071-90322904 GCF_004798865.1 Varanus komodoensis
GGAGAAGGGGTCCAACCATAGCTTTTTACCATCCTGAATACTGTTATCTGCAATATGGTCCAGCATAATTTGGGCCTACCTGACTTTGGTCAGCTGTTACATTTCTTATTTTGCTCGTAAAAGGAACATGGGTTCTGCTAATACACTGCAGTGCTGACAGAATATCATAGAATGTTGATGGGGATGGAAAAAGTTTAGGGCAGATGGAACGCTCAAACCTTGGAGTTGGCACTATTGGTGAAAAACATAAGATTGTGGGGGCCGGGGGGCAGTTCAGTTTCACTGAATGCAGTGATTTCTGAGAATAAGGAAACCTATCAGGTGGCTCCTATAAGATTTCCCCCCAAAAAACAGCTATGAAAGGTGTACTGATTCAAGCCACACAATCTCCATTTATGGTGGGTCTCGGGCTTGCCCAGCAGTGATCCCTTTCCTTCTTCCCTTGCCACTACAGAGCTGTGATCGCATCAAGCAGTCAGCTTCAGGCACAAAACGCCGCGTCTTCATTGTGGAGACCATGGGGGGCTACTGTGGGTACTTGTCAACAGTGACCGGCATTGCAGTGGGAGCTGATGCTGCCTATGTCTACGAAGAGCCTTTCACTATTCATGACTTAAAGGTATGCTGGGACAAAACTGTGTGTGCATGTAACATGCTTATTGAACTGCTGCTTATAACCAGTAGGAGTGGCAAAAAGTTGCCCTCCCTGAAATAGCTAAATGTACAAAGGGCAGGATACTCCGTGTCCGTGTCCATGAGGGAGAGGGGAAGGAGAATGGAAAAGACGTATTATCCTTAAAATTTTACCATCTGTAGGTGTCTTGCATCCTTGAATGGCTCTAAACAATATTTGGAAAAGCAGGGTATAAACGGCATGCCTACTGCCCTAAAAACAGATGTTCACACAAGTTTCCTGTGCCTCTATGGGAGAATGAAGTGCTCTTCATGAATGCTGCAACTGTTTGAATATTGGACGTGCACATGGAAGTAAATTGACCAAGAGAGATGCAAAATACTTGAACCTCCTGTGGTAGTGACATCTATCATGAAAACCCAGGCATGGGAAATTCAGTATTTCTCCTGCAACCCATCTCTGATTGGAAATCTAGGATCCAGAGCTCACGACAATCAATGTCTTGAGAAAACTTGAGTTGGAACAGTGAACAAAAAAAGAACTCTACTGTAAACTTCTGTGAACCGATGAACTGAGTGTGTACACAACTGCAACCTAGTGTAGTGTGGTATTGTCTCCCCACCGGGAGACATGCACACATGCAGATGTTTTGCCTCTATGCACCATGTTTTGGGAAGATGCACCATGTAGGTTCTAAACAGGGTTGAGGGACTGCTGGCCATTCAGATGCTTGGGTCTCCAATTCCCATCAGACCCAGCCAATATTGCTGATGTGGAGTTGTGGGCCAAAGCATCTGGAAGGCACAGGTTTGCCACCTCTGCTCTAAAAACAGTATTTGTACAAGGAGAGGAAGAAGTTGGTCTTTGAGTCTGTGACATGTACTTTGCCTCAGCAGCTGATTAGGGAAGCAAGCCTGGATGAGATGTTGTCATCCTGTTAGTGGCTAAAATGTGGAGCTAGGCTTTTGTCAAAGTAAAAATTGTCATATCACACACAGACATCTCCTGAAAGATGCAATGAAAGCTTCCACCCAGCTGCTCTTGGGCACTAGGATCGTTGTAGAATACGATCTGCACACTACATAACATAGTGGGCACCAGAGGTCCTGACTGTTGCTACCTACATCTGATTGGATTACATTCCAGGAGGGGATAAAGTTTTCTTAGAGCATAAGCCCATCTATGTTTAAACAGGAAAAAGGTCCTACAGCTGCCAGCATGTCCCGTCTAGTCATGCTGGGAATTCTAGTACTTTTTTCTGTTGAAACATGGATAGGATAGCCCCCTCAAATTCCCTTTCCTCTTCTCCAGTGCTTTCCTACCTTACCTCTGTGAATTGACGATTGGATGTAGACAACCTGTATTGTTTTTTTCTGCTCCCCACAACATGCACGTATGAGGGCACAGCAATCCCAGTGCCAGCACACGCCACCCAGAGTAAGCAGTAACAAAACAAATCTCATTCACATAATTGAAGTACATCGGACACCTCATTGCCTAATCATTTAATTATATGTTGGAAACAATTGTGTTTAGGATGGCCAGGAAACTTGTCTCAAATGCCCATGAATGAGAACAAGTTCTCATCTGAGGATAAGCATGTTTCCCAACTGGACTACTCCCATCTCTGACCTTCTCAGTATTTGTTCCATCCAAGTGGAACCATTTTTTGCACCATTTGCATCTGGGAATGAAGTCACTTGATTCAAATTTGTTTGCTTAGGAGTTTGTTCCATTGATAATCGGTGAAACTGATGTTCATGTAAATGTCCAGAGAACTGGCAGTGGAAGGTACTGGATTCCGAGAATAATGGTTTGAACAGTGGCCTGGATTTCTTAAACTGCTAAAAAGAATGTTTTGCTTCCCTCCTAGCTCTACTTTTCTCAGTTGTTTATTACAAAGATGACTACTGATTCCAATGTTATTGAATGTGAGCAAAGCATTTATAGTCTTATCTAATCTTCAGAAGTGACATTTCCTCCTCCTTTTGTCTAAACAGTTTCATTTTGTCCCTTATCAGCAAAAATGAGTGCAGTAAAAGCAACTGCTCTTCATGTATTTCCAGGCTAATGTTGAACATTTGACGGATAAAATGAAAACAGACATTCAGAGAGGGCTAGTACTGCGGTGAGTACCAAAATGGGTATGTTTTAGTTGTCAAAGAGGATGGAAAGCAGGAGTAGGGCAGGATTAAATGCAAAAGAGGACAAGACCATTAGTGCCTGCATATTGTAGCTTCAGGTCACAAAGCTATGCCTATTTAGACAAAAAGAAGTCTCACAGTTCCAACATGACCTGGCTCAGGAATCCTGGTAATTTTAGGGCTTTTTTCTGGCCAGGAGTAGTTGTTTTAGAGTGGGTGAGTTATCTGTGATAGCTGATAAGGCCAGCAAGAGATCTTGGCTCAAGCTCAAAAGGAGTTCATCCAATTTACTTTTTCTGTTCCATGTTGAAGAAGTGAAAGGGCCAGTGTTGGACTCAGCAGAGAGTTAGGGCAACCAGCATGTTTTGCAAGATCTATAGGAAACCCTGAGCTGCTTGTGCAGGGCACCATCACCTGCTTGGTCACAGGATCAGCATGGATCTGTGTGGCTCTGCTGACCCAATCCCTGGAGTGTTGCCAAGACTTGCATCTCTATAGCATGGCTGAATAGTGATTCAGCACAAATGAAGGAGTGGCAGCCTGGAAGCCTCTGAAACGTTGAAAAGAGATGGGTGATTTTAAAAATGTGATGTGGTTGGCTTGGTTCCATGCCAGGGTGAGTTCACAGCAGCTGTGCAGCAAAGAGGAGGAGGGGAACATTCCTTAAGAGGAAAGGCAGTGGCTTTGCAAGTGCTCAGGGGCTAGTTTCACTGTGACTTCTTTAGTTTCATTTTCTCAAATTTGCATCTGCTGACTCCTGCTCAGATCCAGTTCCCTGTGCAGAACCAGCAGGACAAAAGTAAACAGTCAATTCTGCACCCTTCTTGCATTACAAATGGCTCTTCCCAGAGCTCCGAGCCCCCATGCATTGCTGTCTGTTATCATTACATTTTTATCTTTTTTCCTGCAAGGTGTACAAAGTGGCTTACATGATCCCCCGCCTTTCCATTTTTTATCCATATAACAGACCTACAAGGTAGAATAGGATCAATGATATGCCTGAAGTCATGCAACAAACTCCAGAGCTAAATGGGGACTAGAAAGTGAATCTCCTAAGTCCCAGTCCAACACTCTTAACAGCTATGCCACACTGGCCCTCTATGCAGAAAAACTCACTGGTTTTAAATTTCAGTTTATTTAAATAACTATTACATTTCCTCATGTTGGAATTTAAAATCAAGACAATGTGCAAGCTTTAAAAAAATTACACTATATAAAGCACTAAAATCTATAACCAGAAAAAACAATAAACATGTGCTATAAATCAAATAAAAATCAAGAACCAGTCACTGAAATAAAGATCTTTCTGAAGGTTAAGAATGATGGACTCTGAGGTATGTCTCTTAAATGCCCCACAGAATTGGAGTTACCACCAGCAAAGCCCAACCTTTCATCTTGGGAGCAGTCCGGTCCAGAGGGTAGAGGAAATTTAATACAGGGAGGACTTCTCCCCAAGATATTCCAGACTGAACCACTCAAGGTGTAACATTTAAAATCAGCACCTTGAGGTGAACCCAGAAAACTTCTGTGCTGCTTTTTATGCAAAAGCTGTCATTTTATGTGCTTACTGTACAAAGAAATGCCTTTTGACCTTACTTTCTCCTTAGCAATGAGAAGTGCCATGAACACTATACCACTGAGTTCCTCTACAACCTCTATTCCTCCGAGGGAAAAGGAATATTTGACTGCAGGATCAATGTCCTAGGCCACCTTCAGCAGGTGAGGGGAAAAGTTTAGTTGGTGGCTAAAAAGGAACATCAACAATTTGAGTAGCACAGGTCACTTGAGGATAGAACTGATTTAAGGGTTTTGGTGGAAGGAAAAAAGAAATTGCAAGTGTTACCTGGAGAAGAATTGTTGTCAAAGAGTCCATAACCTGAATATCTTTGCCATCTCCTCTTGTGGCTGGAGAGTTTGTTGCCAAGCTGCCATTTTCCATCTTGTAACTAACCAGGCCCTTTTATTTTGCATTTAGACACCCCCCTTTTGATGAAGATACATCCAAAAGGGCTGTTGAGTGGGATGGCAGATCTGTGCAGATCAGCTTGACCTCTGTGACGGTGGCATAGCCATCCTTTTTGCTCTGTCTTCAGTTCCCTGTCTCTGTTTCTAGGGTGGTGCTCCAACCCCCTTTGACCGCAACTATGGCACCAAGCTGGGTGTGAAAGCTGTACTCTGGATGTCAGAGAAGCTGAAGGAAGCTTACCGCAAGGGTACGTTGAGGGTACCATCTCTGGGATAGAAAATCTTGTAAGCTCAGGAGAACCTTGGTGGAATAGCCTGAAGTTTTGTGCCTCAGGCTGTATCTCCTCCATGGCCTGCCTGTCAGGGGAAAGGAGGGCAACAAGCTCTTGATCACTAGCAAAAACCATCTTGCACTGTTGGCTTGGCTGTTGCACTGCACCCAGAAGACTGCTGACAGCTCTGCTGCAGGCCTCTATATGCAGTTTGTGGTGTTAAATAAGGCCCATGCCATGGCTCAGCATAGCTGGGCACTTGCCGAGACCCCACAGCCCAGCCAAGGTCCCTGTAATAAGAGCAGCCCTGGAGTTGCTCCTCTTTATTGCAACCTGCTTGTTCTCCTGCTTTACCTCTGGCCTGAACAATGAGTGATGGGAGGGGGGACCAGCAGGTTCAGGCCTATGTGCTCACTGGCTGTCTGACTTCTCAAGGTGGTAGCAGTGATGAGAAAGAGCACGAGGAGCAGGAGCAGATGATGAGAAGGTTGCAACGGGAGCCCACGGAGGGTGTCTTGCCAAAGTGCCCTCAAGAACTCAGCACCAGTGCCAGTAGTCAGCACTATTTTATACACTTCCAATTCCCATTGCCCACACTGGTTCCTCTTGCCACAACAGATTCTGTCCCCTTTCAGATTCTTCTCCCAAGCCCCAGTATTGTGTGGAGCTCACTTTTGCCCAAGCTATACATGCCAATTTGTCTATAGAAAGCATTACTTCAGCATTATTTCAGCTCTACAGTACTCCCTTAACCAGGGGAAGGCAAACTGGTGTTATAATACCTTCCCATTGGTCATGCTGGCTGGGATTTATGGGAGTTATAGTCAAAAACATTTGGCAGCTTCCAGATTGTCCACCCTTGCCATAGAATATTCTTTGTGAAAAATCTCACGAGGACAGCATAAAATTGTGTTCCAGAGAGCCATGGTGATTTGGGATCGCTTACCTAGAAAAAGCAGTCCTCCCTCAAGCAGTCCTCCCTCAGTCCTCCCCCAAGTCCATGGTGTGCTGTTCAAGATTGCTCATAAGACACCTGTGCCTCTGGGTTTGCCAGTCCTTGATGAAAATGGGTGTGTTGCCCTTCAAAGCCATGATGGTAGAAGCCTTCCATTTTCTGTAGCTGCTGGCCTTCTGCTGAAGACCTCCAGGGTAGCTACAGCCAGGCAACCTCATGTAATGCCACACTGTTTGTTTGCCAGCTGAATTCCCTGGCAAGGCTGGTAAAGACATTTATCTTTCCACAGGCCGTGTATTTGCCAATTCTGTAGATACTGCCTGTGTAATAGGCCTGAGGAGGAAAGCAGTGTCCTTCAGCCCTGTGACTGAGCTCAAGAAAGTCACAGACTTTGAGTAAGTAGACCTTATTTTGCCATCCAGGCCAGAGAGCTGAAACTCTGGTGACAGAGGGGAAATGTGGTGTCACAGTGAAAGGCAGACCTCATGGAAAGAACCAGTAGATTGGCAATGAGAGGTTGCCAGGATTCTTTTAGATACAGCACCATTTGTATTTGCTTTCTGAGGGAACAAGGCAACGCCCAGACACACTGGATGATTGTGAGGACTGGGACAACTCCAAGCACACTTTGTTGCCTGGGCAACTTTGTGGCCTTCCTTTCTGTCTGCCAATTAGTAAATAAACATTTCCTCTTGATGCTGAACCATCCCTCCTGGAGCTTAAGTATCAAGTACAAGGGTGAATTGGGTAGGCTCCTTCTCTGTTATGTACATGCCCTATCCTATTAAGTCTTAGTTCCTAAAAGAGCGATGTTCAGCTTCAGGTCTTCCTGTGTACTCTGCTCCAACTTGGTGCTTTGCAGCTGTGTTGGGTCACAACTCCCATTGGCCATGCTGGCTGGAAATTATGGGAGTTGCAGTCCAACACAGCTGGAGAGCTCCAGCTTTGGAAAGCCGCCCTCCTTCAGATGGGCAGAGGCTGGCTGTGAGAAAGGAAAAAAAAATATTTGCAAATGACCTCCGGCTTTAGATTTGATCTTGTGCTGATGCTGCTTTGCTCCCTGCAGGCACAGGCTCCCCAAGGAACAATGGTGGCTGAACCTGCGCCTTATGCTGAAGATGTTGGCCCACTACCAGATCAGCCTGACTGAATATGTGTCTGGGAAAATGGAGCATGTCACCCGGCGCACACTGAGCATTGAGAAGGGATTCTAGTGAACCTTTCCCTTCTGCTCACCCCTCTGTAGTTCCCTCCCCCTCTGGCCTTCTCATGCCGTTTGGGTGCCACTGTGAGCCTGCAGAAATGTGGTTGGAGGGCAGCCTGACCAATGCTTCAAAATCACTCCATGTCCACAGCAGGGCCTGCACTCCCCTCTGCCAAGTAGGGAGGAGAGGGAATCCTCCTGCCTGCAGCTCCCTCTCTGGACCGAGTCACTCCATGTAGCAGAGAGGGAATGCAGGTTTATGAAAACACACAGCTGCTTGGCAGGCAGGGTCTGTTCCTACTCCACAGGCCACTCTTTCATTCCTACACTACATTTAAAGAATTGTGTATGGATTGTCAGATGGCTAGCAGTTTGGTTTTAGATTCTTTCTGGCCTGGTGCCATGGAGAATGCAAGAAAAGCAAGACCTTTCCTTACTTTCCAGCCATTGGGAATGTGGGGTCCCCAAGCATCTCCCAAGTTTGTGAGTGCTGCAAGACAATTGATGGGCCAGAGAATTAGTTGTCATCAGTAAAGCACCCAGCAAAAATTCTGTCTGGCAGAGTATTTTGCCTGCAACATAGCAACGCAGCTCTTCTCCATGCTCTGCCTTCCCTCCCTCACCGGGAATACATGCCAACCAAGAGAAGGCAGTATGTCTGCATGCTGGTTTGGGGTTACCAGATTCCTGTGGCGTGGCATGGAGAACTCTTCCCCACGCTCTCTGGCTGTGTCCAGTTCATTGTCCCTGGCTAGAGCTGTCAAGGTAGCACCAGCTCTTTGGCCATGCTATGTCTATGCACTTCTGTGAACTCAGCGTCTTGTGCTGCCTGTATTTGTCTGTGGTACGGCTTTGTGTCCTCTAGAGATATTAAAAAAATTCAAAGAGTAAAATCTTGCCTTGAATTGGATGTTTTTGGGCTTGGGGACCAGCCTCTGACCTCTCACAGCACAGTGAGACAGGTGATTTTTGTGCAGAAAAGAGATAAGACTAGGTCTTCCTATTTTTTCCTCTCGTAACCAGGATTCACACATATCAGCAATTAGTCTATCAATGGCTTTTCCTGAAAGAGGCTGGCACTGCCTTAAAAAAAGTCTGTGGTACTTTTGGATATACTGATGCCTAAGATGCTTTGTACCTCCCTCTTCAAACCCTTACTGTTACTATTTACTGTTTACTGTTCACACTGCCACTTAGTGTGCTGTAAAATGGTGTTCTTTTCCTTCCTCTGCCCTTAATGTTCTTTTGCCCTGCCCCCACAGGAACTTAGTGTGGTACACTCTCAGCACTCCTTTAGCCCCACAACAGTCCTGAGAGATGATTATTATGCCCTGGTCACCAGAGAGCTACAGAACTAAATGGGGAACTGAAGCAGAGGTAACTAGCTCAAGGAAGTGGTAGCCCCCTCCTCTGGTTTGGACCATCTCTATCACCACAATCCAGATATTATACAATGTACCACAAGCACAAAACAAGAACTTATAAATATACACCGAGTACACAAGCATATGCTCTCAGTCACAGACAGCACAGCAAGTCACAGTGCATGCAAATAAGTAGTATATCGTAAAGGAATTCCACATTTGTGAAAAGGTCCTTTTTCTAGTCTGTCTGCATAAAGTAGGAAGTGGCAAGAACATTTACTTTTCTCAATACTTCTGTAAGCACAAGTAAAGTTTACAGCTGAGAGCAAGGTAATGCCTAGGCAGGCTTGCTGTCCCCACTCCAACTCCTATCTCCAATAGAAAGTGATCTCCCCACTTTTACTTTTGGGTTGGAGAACTCTGCATGCTGTTGAGTTCAACATTGGAGCAGCCTCAACTAACATAGCCCACAGTCAGAAACTCTCTGTAAAGAGACCAACAACACCTGCAGAAGTTATAGGTTACAATCCCTGCTCTAGTCACTTCATGCTGACTCATGTAGCTACTATCCTACTTTCTTTGTATCAAGAAAAGCAATATGGAGGTTGTGACAAAGTAATTCTACTGTCATCATGTACTGCTTATATCATTACTTTCCAGTTCACCACAACCACATTCTAGAGGACAGTATGAGCAAGCAAAAGTCCAGTGCATGATGACCATCCAGAATTCAATCAAGCAGACTTAATAGCTCAGCTATTAATGAAATGTAGATCTAATGCCAGACAGGGCTGTTTTTTTTAAAAAGTCTTTATCCTCAAACACCACAGTTGGACTGTAGTACATCCTGTAAACACAGACTATATGCTTGAAAGACAAAAGGGAAGCCTGACTTCCATTAATTTCAAACAAGCATTCTAAATCAAGAGCATCAGAGTGGGTGATTCTTAGTGGTTTAAAACAGAAAACAGCTAGAGTGACCTCCCCGCTCCCCCAAACAAGCACAAACATTGATAGAGCTGCGAAGAAATAAGCCGTTTTCTGTCACCAGTGTTTGCATTTCCTATATCAATAAACTTATTGAAAGATCTCTATTGATCAAAACATATCCTCTTATTTTGCAACAACTCTCATTTTAAAACATGGACAGGATTCGCAAATACCACATTCTGAACTAGAAAGCATTTCTCATGTCAAATGAAAAGCATCCTGAGTCGCTGGCATTTCAGCACAGACCATGTCTGAGCCTTTGCTGAATCTAAAACTACCTCCCTCTCTTCCAAATTATTAATACAAACCTCAGAAAGGGCAGCCAATTTACAATTCATGAGCAAGAGCAATTAAAAATCACAGAACAAATATCTGTGCCAGGGTAGCAAATTATAAAGTAGTATGCAAGGCCCTTTTTATGGCTCATTAGTCTGTTTTAATTGATTTCAGATTCCTGGCACTCTGAAAGAGTGCCCCCTGGGACATATTGGGGTTGATTTTTACAGTCTGGTTTGGTAGTAAAATAATGTTCATTCCACAGTTTGGCAGGGGTTGGGCATAAAATGTTATGCTTATTATGTTTAGACTGAAACACAGAGGAGAGAGGCTCTATCTTGTACTGGAAGGTTCTATGTAGCCCTGAACAATGAGTATTGCAGGCCATTACTATCCATGAATCTAAGTCTATTCTGGAATCTAAATTTATCTTCATTTAAAATGACTTACTGCCAGGTAAGTTTTGTAATGCAACAGCCATTGGGTCCATGAATGCCTACCTATTGGGGGGGGGGGGTTAATAACAAGAATTCCTGGCCAATTTTCTTTAAGCTGGTATAGCAAGATGATTTGGAAGTGTATTTTGAATGGCTGCTTTTAGTATTCTGAAATCTGTTCCTTGACTACTGTGAAGAAGAAGTCTGTATTCTACAACAAATTGTGCACTGCAGTAACCCTCAAACCTTTGAAAATTTGATACTGGATTTCTACAGCACAGATGGAGACAAAATGAGGTTACTTCTAGTCCTCAAAAAAAGTTGAACTGTTGTGCTAACTAGTACTTTCCTCTCAGTCCAGTGGCTGATAGTAGCTCCTTACTAGCTGTGAACTCAACCAACAGCTGTTTGGAGGCTACTAGTGCCTGTTTTGTTAAAACCTTGCAAACACTGCCCTCTCTGTGTCCTGCAAGTTATTACTACGGTCAGTTCAATTAGCCATATTTGTTTAGTTCATGTGAGCAACAGAAACAACCCTTAAGTAAGTTTGGGGTAAAGGTGGTACTCCAGAGATACTGGATGTTAACAGGGCCACCAGTGACAGAAGGGAGGTAAAGATCTTATCATGCAACTATTAAGCTGAAAAAGGGATTTGCTTTAGCTTGAAAATGTCTGATGCACACAGAACCAAAAGGCAGTGAAGCCTTCCTTCAAACTGCAACAACTTCTTGGATATCTTTAAAACTGCTGAATGGTAAAGTGGGACCAAAGTAGGGAGGGGACAAAGCTAAGACTGTGTGAACTGCCCAGAGAGCTTCTATACAGCTGTGGGGTGGCAAATGAAATGAATGAATGAATGAGACAACCAAGCCTCAACAGTGGGCACTGACAATATTTGCAATACTTTCCTACCATCTTGACTTCTAATTAAAACTCACCAAATTGTAATAATTTTAGGAAATTATCAGCATAAATTCAGCTACATAATACTTTCAAAAGCACATTTTCCATAATCCTTTAGCAGCTGTATTTCAGAAAAGATGTATTTCTGGAGGGCTAAAGCCTTGCCTCTGCCCATGTAACTTCAGCTCATCACAAGTGACAGTGGTCAACAGAAACAGAGCATAGCAGACTGTATCCAACATGGCAAATACCTTACTTGAACAGATATAGAACCAGATACCATCGTCTCACTTCCCCCATATCAATGCAGTTAGACAATGTTGTGCAGACTTAGGGCAAGTCATGACAGAAAAGTGAGGCAAAACATCCAAGGCTAAAAGACAGAGTTAAGACAAGAAATCAAGCAAATTAATTTATTTTTTGAGTAGATTGACACCCTTTTCATCAAGTGCAAACCACTATGTAGGAAAGCAGAAAGGCTGGAGGGAAAAGACTAGAAAGTTACCACTGGCATTTAAAGTTCAATGATTTTGTGAAATACTGACCTTGAGGGGAAAATGGCTGTCAAAAGCTCCTTGCTCCAGGTGGATGGAGATATGAAGTGAACTCTTCCTCTAATATCATGATGCAAAGTGAGGGCATCATGCTACCTTGGCCCAGGCTTAGACTGGCAGAGCTACCTCTGAAGTAAGGCTATGAATGATTCTTCTAACAGGGAGGCACCAGCAGGTGATGGGGCCTCAACTCTTTTCCATGTCACAACTACCTGTCATAATTCTGTGTATACTCAATTGCCCCTCTTTGTGGTGAGCCTTTGTGACACACCAGGTAGCAGATGCATAGATGCAGGCACATAAGTTGCTGCCGAAAATGAAACCTCTCATAGAACCAGGTCCTAGTATGTGAAGCACAGGGGATGTATGGAGCTTCTTCCTGCATTTTGTCAAACATCCCCACACAAAACCAGGCAAAATGGAGAGGATGCAGCCAGGGCTACTGATGCAGGTTCCATGGATCTGCAAAACAGCTCCCTAGGAAGTGCTACCGGTCCTCATGGAGTTCTTTCTTCTGGGAGGCTTGAAGTTTGTTCTCAACTGTTTGATGAACAACTTCTAGTCCTGCTGAATCCAGCTCTTCTAAGAGTAGCAGAATAGCATTGAGGATGTTGTTCTGTTAATTTGGAGAAAGCAAGACAATAACATTAGGGCCAAGCAGGAAATTAACTACTTTGCAGTTACTGATTCATCTAATTGTTATTATTTATTTCACTTTTATACCACCAATAGCCAAAGCTGTTGGTTGTCTATATTTTACTTAGTTTTCTCCTGCCAACACCCTCCCCAACCCACTTACTGTACCAACTTCCAAATATATGGGATCACAACAGTAAAAACTAGACTTCCTTTTCCAGAAACTATATATCCTCAATTGCTGGTTTCAAGAAGAAACAAATTCTCCCCAGAATATCTGCTTTTGAAGTTTCTGCAGCATCAGTTCATGATCAGAATGCTATACCAAGCAGACCTTTGGTCTGATCCAACAAAGCAATTCTAGTGCAAATGAACATGTTCTCCAGGTACTCCCCAGAATGGAAGAATCAAAGCCATGGTGCTAATACTTTGTATCCCATCAGATCCCTATATACCATGTTCCTGAGGCCTGCACTCATTCATTTCAGGCCTTCCTATTCATTTCATGCCTTTCCCCAGTTCTCTATCAAAATCTTTACCTGTTTTCCAAGAGAAGAGGAAATCAGCCTGATTCTGGCAGTAATTTTCTTATTTAAGACTTGGAGAATTTGATTACACTGGAAGGTTTGATCCTACAGTGAACATCTTAAAAGCATAGGACCAGATATTCAATCAAGACTAATCATAATCATCCTCAAAAACAGGATCAGAATTACCTCAAATGACCAACACTGTATGCTGATCTATTTATTTGATAAAGATAAATCAGAAACTGCATCAGTATCACAGTACATTGGCACAATGAGAGAGGCTAACATTTTGCAATAAATAAGGTGAAATATATTTTATATTAATGAATGGGCAAGGCTTTGTACAGGTGAGAATAGTCCTTACACTGATACAGTGAATGCTGCAAGCAAACTTATACAGTTGTCAAGAGTTGGACATTCCATCCCACTCCTTTCCCCTGAAAAGACAGGGATAAGCATTTAACTCTCTTTCTTGACATACCAACCTCCCCTTGCTTTAAATGGTACATAAGTGCAAAGCTAACTGCTGCCTAAGGAACACTGCCTCAGTGCCTAAAAAGTTCACTGCCCCCTGCAACACAATTAGTGTAATTAAACTAAAATGTTTAAACACTAAAATAACTGGGAAGAGCTAGGGTCTACATGGTAGGCATACCAAGTTTGGTTTCAAAGTCTTGAAGCTATGGTATGAAAGACAGACACATCATGCATGTGCATGTGAGAGATGTATAGGCTATCTTTCAGGGCCACAGCCTCACAGGGCAACATACACCATAGACATAAGGTAGCCTCAATACAGTGAAACAGAAGGTGGGCTTTGTAGGTCCAATGTGACCTCAGGAGTTCCAAATAAAACTGTTTAGGATCAATCCCCCTCTGGACTCAGAGACCTATCCTGTTCTTGCTTTTGGCAAAATAAACAGGATGAGGGTGGTTAATGACCTGGTCAGAGCAGATTACTTTTGAGAGCCCTCCGGTTATGAAAGTAACCTGCCCAATGATCCTTCTCCTTTCAGACTGCCAGGGCAGATTAGTCACACACCACAAAGAATGAAACTAGGAAGCCCAGCCAGCCAGTAGCCTGTTCCACCAACAAAGGGCTCTAGCTTTGTCGAAGGGAAGTCACTTTTGGAAGGATCCTTCAATATTCCACACTAGCAGAGCTAAGCTGCAAACATGGCTCAGCTTAAGACATCAGATCCCCTGATCCAGAAAGGCACAGAGCGCTTCAGAACAGGAGGAAGGGTTCTAACTCATGCTCACCCGTTTCTTTCGGTTCCCATCCATTTCCTTGGGTGAGGAGGAAAATTTTTCTCTTGGAACAACTGGCTTCATACCAAGTTGCTCACGGATTTTACTGTAACAGGGGCAGGGAAATAAAAAAAAACAAAACAAATAATGAAAGCAACCTCCTGTGAATGTCCCCACCCAGCATTATTTGAAATAGGACAAATCCCGTCCCATGTGTGTTTCAAAACACTGAACTTTTGCTGTCCCTTCACCATGTCAACTATTTAAGCAAGGAGAGGCTGCACCCCACTACACTGTGCTAGACATGTTTTAATGTATCATTTATATACTTCTCTCCCTTGCTCCCAGCCTGGAAAAGAAAAAAGGACGGAAGCATAGAAGGACGGAAGGAAGGATTCTTTCTGAATTTCTTTAAAAGCAGCCCTTTCTCTCTTCTCTTACATGCACCCATCCTCTGTTCACCCCATGTATCATGCATGCATACAAGCTTATGTTCCACTCTCCTCCACACAACAAGCACTTAAGAAACCTTCCTGACTCTTGTCCAAGACATCTCCATGATCTTCTCAGTTCCCTCTGCATCTCTGTCTGTCTCTCTCTCTCACACACACACAAACACAAAACCCCATCCATGCAAACATACAAGTGCACAGCCCTTCCCAACACCCAAGTTGCTGGTTCCCTGGGCCCAAGGGTTTCCTGCTGCGCTCTCCACTCCCAGATTTCTGCTAACTTCCCTGACCTCCAGCTAGCTTACTGCCCTTCCTAGCCTGCCCCTGCTGTGTCCCTTAACCCTGGTGCTCATTTTAATTTTCTAAGAACATCTCCAAGCCTCAAGAGTGGCCCAATCATTTGTGGGAAATGAAGAAGACAGCAGCTGGAGGCAATCCATTTACTTTGAAGTGATTCCAGCTGTTAATGAAGAAATGTGTGGGTGTGTTGCTGTGTTTTAAGTGGGAAGTAAAGCATCTTGGCAGATTCCAAGCAGGTGGCCAGGAACCCAAAGGCACCACATTGCCCACCCCAGCTCTGTATGAATGCCATCCAGGAAAGAACTTCCAACAAGGAGCGGTGGAGCCCTCCTCACTTTGTCTCCTCCAAACTGAAATTCAGAAGTTCATTTTCATTCTCTGTTGTAGACTCCATCACGCTGGACTCGGTGGTGGAGTTTTGGCAGCAGCTGGCCATGCCTGATTTGGCTGGAGGTGCCGTTATCTCCTCCCCTTCAAGCAGCGCATGGGACAGTTCTTCCTCTGTCACCACTACAAGTAGCAAACAAAAGCCAAAGATGGAGTGCGCTTATTATTTGAGCTCAGTACTGTAGGGCTAGGGCCACTCCAAGTGAAGAAAGAGAACTTCATCTTGGCTAGCAGATGAAGGGGCTGCTTTTACGCATGACATAGTTGCATGCAGTGACGCACGGAGTGCTCTTTTCTATGCCACTGAAAGTCTTCCTGTCTCCTTCAACACCAGAATGGGGAGTTACCAATGCTGTATGAAAAGCTGCTACCCACCAACAATTTGTATGTCACAACAGAAGCCCTGTGAAGCCATGCCCTCCCTGGTATCCCTCAAATGTAAAGAGGTTTGACCCCTCTACTTCTTCAGAATTCTACTACCGCATTCTGCTACACATAGGGACCAAATCTAGAAGGAGTTAAGTCAAAACAACCACAACCACCCTATACAGACAAGGCAATACATACACTGATTGTCAAGCTTCTGAAGATTGGGGAGGTTACGCAGCACCGTCATTCGATAATGATGAGGATCAGGGCCACAGCAAGGGTTCTCCGACAGCCAGAGGATTTTCAGGCGGGACAGCTTTTTTAGGTGGAAGAGTTCATTAAGGCTTGCAATACTGTTCCTCCTGAGATACAGCTCAGTTAAGTTCTGGCACTGGGTCATTGGCTCCAGGTCAGAGATGTTATTCGCACTAATGGAGAGAACAAGTAGTTATCATCTACATCAGGTTTGCACAACCTAAGGCCTATGTGCCAACTCCTACTTTCCGGAAGAGATCAGGTGAGAGGCCTAACCCTTTCGTACCTCTCTGTGGGAACAGCTGAAGCCATCCAAGCCTACTAAAAGTGAGGATGGGGTAATGGGAATGAGGAAGTCTGCATCGCTACATCTACCTTGCTCCTAACTTCCATGGACTCAGAGGTACATAGGGGAACTGGGATCATATTTTGAATCCTGTTGCAGCCTGGCAACCACCCCAAACAGTCCACCAGTATCCAGAATTCCCTCATGAGGAGGTGAGAGAGAGAGAACAAGCCTTGTGATGTTTTGCCACTGGACTCAGTAAGGAGGACAGATGAGGATAGATTATCAGAAATGTGAGCATGCATTCTCTCCATACACACAGGAAAGAAGTCCTATGCAAGTGTTAGGACTAAAAAGGGGAACATTAGAAAGGACATTTGTGTATACAAACGTCCCACTTCCCCACCTGCCATTCAGATACTTTTGCATTCAGCACTAAGATCCGAATAGGGTTCTGTAATCACATGCAGCCAACCATGGTTACAGATCCTTATGCCCAGGTACACGGAGAAAGTGGAGGCAGGGTTTATGTGCACACCCATGGCCACATGAGTCCTACATCTGAGCAATCAAACACCTACATAGGCCTAGCCTAAGCAAAGAAAACACAGGGAGAACTAAGTGCAGAGAGATTCATGTGGGTGCCTAGTTAAGAGTCTTCAGCACAGACCTGTGGTGACACAGAGCAAGCGCAACAGCACTCTTGTGCTATGGGGTACAGAAAGAAAGAGGGTTAAAACAAATACCCTGAAACAAATAAGCAAGATTTCCTGTTGCTAACTGTAGTTAACTCAGCCAGTGATGGGAACAGCGGCCACTCTTCCCAGTGCCAGCAGAGTTGCTTCATGCAGCATCAATAAAGAGGAGTTATGTCATTTAGGAGTATTCTTGGACCAAAAATCGTAATGTATTGCCAAATACAGATCATACTGGATCACTGCATAACTACAGATCTAAATAAGTTCAGTTTAAAAACATTTCCAATACTAAATTCCATGTTGGAAATCCACATGTTGGCGCTCAAACTCAAGAGACATAAACATCCCCCCACCCCCGGTTCTATTTCTCAAAAGACGGGGTAGAATTGTTTGGCTTCATAAACATCTTGTCTGAACAGATTCATGGCATATCTAAGAGCACTAAAAAGAGGCTGTGCTATGAGAAAAGTTGACTAGAACCATAGACAACCTGATCAAAGCAGGAGCATGAGGGTAAGGAAATGAACAGATCATGATTCTATGCATTTTAAACACAATTGAAGATAAAACAGTTCAGAAGACAGTGGCCTGGGCCCAGTAGAAGTCTTCTGAGGCTTTCTTCGCTGGCTCAAACACATACCTGAATGTGATCACTTCAATGTTTGGAAGCTCACGGCAGATTGAAATCTACATGTTAAAAATAGAGAGAGAAGCAGGCAGAAAAGAAATCTTAGTAAACTTTCACAGTTTCCTGGGAAAAAACATACTTAACTCTCTAAATGATCCAATAAGCCTGCAAGAAACGTTTAAGCGTTGAAGTTCTACACTGCAATAGGCTCCTGTTTCACTTGTGGTCTGAGCACACTAACCAAACATTAAAATTGTTTTCAGGGGACTATGGTGCTGAACAGGACATAGAGGTCACCAGCATTAAGGCAGGGAGCTCTGCTCCCAGAGAAACGATACATTAACCCTCCAAGGTCAGGTAGCACCCTGTATTTACCTTACTAGCAGCAATCATTTTAACTAGATACGCAAGGAATCAAACCCAGGACCTTCTGCATGCAAACCATGTGCCCAACCAATGAGCTATGGTTCCTCCCTTTATAGTGCACAGGCAGTAAAGCAGTGGCTCATAGTTGGCTGAAAGGTGCACAGTCACCTTCCTGCCCACTCATCTTTGTACTTCCAGTAGGATGGAAACAAAAGACCAACTCATGCGCTTTCGCTTCTTTCCTGGAGCTGGGGGCTCTTTCTGCTCTTTCCATTCCGGAACTTCACTTTCTCCACTGGCAAGAGATTATTCACTGAGGTGGTGTGCAATCCCCACTTTCCCCAACTGGGCAAATGCCACCTATGAGGGGTTCTCAGTCCTTGCCAATGCTTTAGGGAAAGTCACCCAAACATGCAGGAGAGAACTGTAGATTCTATTTTATTATAAAGTTTGTATTTGCTCAAATTATGCAAAGACAGAGCACTGTTTTGGAAGTATATTAAAGCTTAAGAGAGGTTAAGGTTTGCAACAGAAAACTCACCATTTTAACCACTCTGCTTCTCTTGTCTTTCAGAACAAGCATGGCAGCCAGTACCAAAATTTACTACATTTTTAGAAAATGAAAAACAGTACTTACATCTGTGATGCGGCTGCCCCTGGAACAGAAAAACTACTATTAATCGGGCACCTCTAAGGATGTATGTGATTAAGAGCTCATTCCTTTTCCTCCTGAAGAAGCACTCCCACATCAGTGTCCCCAATATATTATGTTCTGTCTGCTGATGCTCAGCAGGGGAGAAGGTGCAACAAAGGAATGTTTACCCTGTGCCCTCTGTGTTGTTGGCCCTGTTGATGAAAGCACTGCTTGCACCTGGAGAGGTCACCAGGATATGTTCAGAAGACACAAGATATTACCTATTTTGACCTCCCCTCTCCACCCAGCAAAATGCCCCCACGCTTCCTGAAGTTGCATGTATAACCCCAGGAAGTAATTGACATGGTACTTTCTTTGGTGGCTGTGAGCAGGAATGGGAGAGGGATTGGAACAGTCTCCCTCCCAGGGTTGTAGGAAAGGCTCAGGTAGGGGACTCCCAAAAAGCTTCCTTCAATAGTCCTATATGATTGTTCCATAACACACTGAACTTGAAGTAGGCAAAGAAAAGACCTATGTGAAAAAAGCTCAGTTAAACCTCTTCCAAAATTCGGCCTCCACTCTAGGCATTCAAACACCCCAACAAGTGTTGAGGTAGCATTGCAATGGCACGCTCTGTCTACGCATCAATCATAGCACACATTTCTTGGCACTTTTGCAACATACCCATGATCATATCTGTATAGGCTTCTCTCCACAAAAGCAGAAACCTGACAATGGCAGGTTTGCATCTGGAGGTGCTCCCAAGCACATCTATGTGTATACATACATGTATGGAATGCGCTCCCTAAAGAGGTTCGCCTGGCGCCATCATTATATGCTTTCTGGCACCAGGTCAAGACCTTTTTATTTAAACAATATTGTAATATTAATAGATCTTAATTATTATAATTATTTTATCTGTCTAACTTATTTTAATAATTACTTTTATACTTCAGTCATGGGATATTTAATTTATTATTGTTTGGGATATGCACTCTGTCTTGATAGATTTTATTTTGAGCCATCCACAGACGAAAGTGATGGACAGCCTACAAACATCCTAAATAAATGAATATTAATCACATATAGGAGAGGCACAGCATGCAACCCTCCACTGTGCACATTTCGAGAGAAATAGCAAACATCTCAAAAGAACACAGAGACAGCATCAAGCAGTCAACAAAGCTTTAATCACGGTGTTTCTTTTCTAATTTATCTCTAGGCAGCCATGCATGGAAGTCCATCTTATATTTTGGTATGAATGAATGGGGTGCAGAGAAGGGATAGTACCTCTACCCTGTCTAGCTGCCCCTTATAAATAGATGGCTCATGAAATGGGTATCTAAAGGGAACTGATGACTCCAATTACACAAATGGTTACACCTGATCAACTGTGCTAATTCACAGGCAGACTAGCTACTGACATAGAAATGAGCAGTGAAGTGAGGCACTGAAAACAATCTACTGGGAGTGAGACCTTTAGAGCAATATACTGGAGTGGGCAAAGATCAAGAGTGAAGATGCTGCTGTTATTCTTATGAAAAAGTGGAAAGACATAAAATACAGGAAGCACAGAATCATAGAATAGTACAGTTGGAAGGGGCCATGAAGGCCACTGGGTCCAACCTCCTTGCTGTTGCAGGACACCAATTTAAATCATCCCACTCAAAGAGTGAGAGAACAATAATGATTAAGTTGGCTACAGTATTAATAAAGGCATATAACCAAATTCAATATATGAACAATGAAGAATAGGAAAAGATAGTGAAGCATAATGGGAAAGTAGAATGGCAGTGTTGATTTAAAAAGGGCAAAAAAATAAAGAGACTGTTTGCAACATTTTGTTGAGTCATCATTTTTACTTATAATGAGCTACTTAAAGGACATAAAAGAAGATCCTAAGAAAAGAGCAGGAAACATGCTTGTATCTTAGTCATAGGTCAAACTCCTGAATTTGTTACACACTGCTTGGAGGTATGTGTAAACCTTAGGGGCTATTACACAAAAGGCTCATGGAGTAACAGCCATCAACTAAGTTATATCATAATGAGAAGAACTATATAAAGAAAGATGTTGCTTCACATGCCCTGAGTCCAAACAAGCTTTACACAAATCAACATCTCATACAGGACAGATGATCCCCAGTCAAACACAGCTACAGGTAAATATTAATTTGGCTGCTGAGTTTGGGCTTGGTTGCACTTTCTGGGGAGCCTTTGGAGCAGTTCCACTGGGTCACACTGCAGAAGTCCAGATGGGATATTTCAAGGGCATGCAAAGACAATCTTCAAATCCTTCTAGCCAGGAAAGAACATAGCTGGCAGGGATGAAAGGGCATCCTTCAGGCCACAGATCCAATCTGACCAGCCAAACGGAGACAGAGCTCCAGAAGCACTCCTGCGCTACAGTTCCAATTAGATAATGTAATAGAATAGAAGATGAACAGAAGAAAAGGAAAAACAGTAGGGAAGACTAAGATTTAAAACTTATAAGAAGGGAGATGAATGAATGAATATAAAAAAAAAATAAACTGTTTAATTCCACAAATCAAAGATGGTGATCTGGAATACAGCAACCATTATGCTTAATAACAGTACTCACGTACTAGCTACGATTATCACTGAGAATGGGAAATATTTTCCGAGAAATATAGATTTAGTATTTGTAATAATATTAATAATAATGAATTGCATTACTTATTTCAACCGTCACCATTATGTGGCCGGAACTAATTTTCTAATGAAAGAACCGTTTTCAAGAAAGAAACGACCAAAAAAGTTCTGCAGGATTTCCTGTCACCTAATTTGAGGGGGGGTGGGGGATGTTTATTGGTTGATTCTAACAAATGTTGCTGATGTGGGCCGCGAAAACGTGGCAACAGAACAGGGAGGGCTGGATACAATGCGGGGAGGGACAAGAGAGCCCCCATTTGAGCATCTTTATTTTCTGTTTTGCTGCAGCCATTTATTTCCTTCGTTCTCCTGTCATTCCCTCCCGTCCCAAACTGCAAGCGCCTTCTTCCCTGCTGGGTAGATGCTGCTCGTTGCAGAGGTCCAAGCAGTACCGCCAACCAACCGGTCGCCCCGCATCCCCCGCCCGGTGGGCGCCGCCCCTCCCCTCACCAGCAGTTCAGCTTGCGGACGCCTCGGAGGTCTGTGGCTTTGGCCCGCGACAGAACAGCCTTGCGGGTCAGTTTCATGGTTGCGGCAGAGGCAGCGGGCTTCGCAGGACGCGTCGCCAAGGCCCGCTCCGGAGCTGCCGACGCGTCTCCAAGGGCGGGCGCGGGCGCCATCGCCTCCATGCCGCTCCCGGCGGAACTCGCACGCGAGCGGCGGGAGGCGGAGCCTAGCTCCTTGTTCCCACCCCCTTCGCTCCGCCTCGCCGCTTAACGTCGCCGCGAGAGCTTGAGCCAGCGACTGCAGGGGCGGGGCTTAAGCCGCTTTGGGCTGCGAAGGGGCGGAGCCAGCGGGCCGGCAGAGCCCTCGCGACGCCCTCGTCGTCATGGGAGAGCCGCCGTGTATATGTACATTCCATATTTAATGTAAATTCAGAACGAAAATGCCAGTTTTCACCTTTACCTCGGAAAATGTTTGTTTTTTTTCACATTTGTCTGTTTCTTGCCTTTCGTCCAGGGAGATGGGAGCGCGTGGGTTCAGCTCCCATGAGATAGACGAGTGGGAGCTGGCGTGACTGACCCACCTTCGCCCAATGAGCTATATTGCATCTCCTCCGTTTCAAAAACTTACTTAGGGTCGTGATCCTAAGCATGTTTCGAGGGGAAAAGGTGCCCAAGTCGATGCATCCTGTCTGATCGCGCCCTTAGATATATTATTGATGCTCCCCCTTCCAAGAAACTCGAAGTCGCATAAAAGTCTTTCCCCATCTCTGAAGGCAGTGATTGCAGCCTGTAACTATTCCCGGGCTTCTCTGTCTCCAGAAGGACGGGCATTTGGCCACCATTAATCAGGATCTGGCAGTCTCTAGTCTGATTTTTGCAATTCACTCTACTGTGGATTATTTTGACACTTTGTGCTAAATGCAATCGCCCAGCTGCTGACTAAGCCATACCCCAAGGATAGGGCTGGGCTTCCAAGAGAGGTGGTTGAGACCCCAGCAGTGAGCGTGTTCAAGGAAAGATTGGACAACCACATGTTGAGGATTACATGAGTGGAGCCTCCTGGAACCAGGAGTCAGACTAGATGGCCTAGGAGACCCCTTCTGACTGACTTTGTCTCTATGTTTCTGATCCAGTGTGGAAGGACCGGATGACATTGGTCCATGTACAATAGAGTTGGCTAGCATTCGCTTCTGGGCGTAATTCAAGATGCCTTTTAGCTCTTTAAAGTCCTAAGGGAAACACTTGTATATAGTATGGTGCACGCATGTGCCTGTCACCACTCATGTGCATGTGGTGTCATGTCTGTGGGTTTGTGTGCCATGGAGCCTGTGTGCATGCAACTACTAGTGCATGAAATCATGCGTGGTGCAGTGTTTGAGGGTGCATCTCTCATGCACGTGTGTCAAAAAAAGTATACACGTTTTAGGAGATGTTATCTATGTATTACTTTTCGAGGTTGAATTGAATTACGGTAGCGATGCGTAGTATGACATTTGCTCAAAAGATGGTGTTAATCGAATGAATGCTAGCATCGCCATACAACAGTTTATAATACAGTTTTTTCCTTTCTTAAAACATGTATACATTTTTTGGCACCCTCTGTATATAGTGCTCTAATTTTCAGTTCATGAACTAAAGTGCAGTCCTCAAAAGCCTAGGCTGGGGGGAAAAGTTCATTTTTAAGGTACCACAGCACTCCTTGGCATTTCTGCTGCAGTAGACATGGCTACTCTCTGTGCGTGTGCATGCGAATTCTGTGTCTGTGTAGGCTCTTCATCTTAGTCACCAAAGCACTGTTCACATTGCTTTGCCTTGTACCCTAAAAGCAATTTGGTGACCTTGATGTCTGAGAATAATGTACTTTCCATCTTCTCTAAAAGACTTTTTACCTAATTGCTGAGTTTTCCTTTCGCAAAGCTGTAACAACTTGAAAAGAAAGCTTACTCATGGGCACTCAGGGCTGCCGCCTAAGTTCATTAGAGCTAGCGGGAACTCTCACTGGTCTAAATGGGCTTGGGTGAGGTCCTCCATGGTTACATTATAGACAGCATGTGGCTGGCCAGATGGTGAGTGAACAGAAGGAAACTAAGCTGGCTGAGAAATGGCAGGTGGAGGAGGTAGCAGGCAGGTTTCCCATGAATTGCAATCCCGCTTCATTGCCTGGCATCTCCAAGTAAACAACCAGAGGAAGTAAGGTGGGGAAATGCATTTGGCTGCATCCCCTGGAGAACTGTGGTTGGGTAAAGGGTATTACTTAGGGATGCGTGACCTGAGTTAGTATTAGACATGGGCAGCAGATTGATGAGCTAATTGAATGGACTGAACTACATTGGATTCCAGGTGAGGAATTCTACTCTGGTGGTGGTGGGGTCTGCTTGTAGACAGAAAGTGAGCATTTCAGAAAGAAAAGTGCCATGCTTCAGGTTCCTCTTTCTGTGTGTGCATGTTGCCTGTTGCAACTTCTGCATTTCCCCTTCCCAGTTTTCCCTTTCCCTTTTGACAGTAAGATAATATTGCATGCCCCCTCACCACATCCAGTCCTCATTGGCCTCTTTGCAGTTGAAGTTGGTGGTGGAGGGAACACACTACTCATTTAGGGTGCAATCCTATTTATTTATTTTTACATTTATAAGCCTCCAAGCTATTTCAGCAGGAATCTCTAAGCGGCTTACAACTGGTAATCAACATTACAAATATTAAAACAAACAGTAAAACCAATCATATATAAAAGAGAAAATTAACAATCGTCATTTAAAACTATATCGAGTGGAAGGACAACTATATACAGCAATATATTAAAAACAATTTAAAATCTGTTATTCAAATACCCTGAGAAAATTTTTTGCCTCGCGCTGAAAAGAGAGCAGTGTTGGCACCAGGCAAATTTCTCTGAGGAGCCTGCTCCATAAATGGGGGGCAGCCACCAAGAAGATTCTTCTTTTTAGCATCCCTCTCACCTCCTTGAGGGATGGCTCTTTTAGAAGCACCTCCTGCCTGGAGCTTAACATGCATGTAGATATATACGAGAGATGCATGTTTAGATAAAAAAAATCCTATATCTGGGAAAAGCAGAGAGTTGTAAGGCCTTTCTCTATCTAAAGATGCAGTAAAAATGCACTTTTATCCATTTATGATTAATCTTGTACTATCACTGAAACTCACCTTAGAGTCAATGTACATCATAAAAATAAACCCAGTGATAAAACACAGGCATTGCTCTTGCAGCAACAAATGCAGCATCTAAAATACATAAATAATTGACCTGTTAAAAACATTGTCCTGTCCCCCAACTTTAAGTGATTCTTTAAAAAGAAAGAGTTTTTAAAACTGTGTTTACATACTGCTTTCCATTATTAAATTATTTCATTTTAATTGCTTGTTTACATATTGTTATCACTATGTTTTGTGGACTGTAAAGAATGAAAAGGCCAGACATAATTATTTAAAATAAATATAAATATCTAACAGTCATTTTTTAAAATTATTATTATTATTCTTATTTTCTGTTTCATCGACGTTGGGCACAGGGATTTATTAATATGTAAAAGAACAGTTCCTAAAATGGTATGCAAATTTATCAAATTACTAATAAGCACAAAGAACATGACAAATATTATGCCAGCTGTAAGCATGTAAGTGTTCTGGTGGGATTATACGTACTGGGTTGTGGTATCTCTACAGGGCTGTGTTGGGAAAGTCCAAATATATCCTCAAATAAAAAGATATGTTTTTGTATGTTCTTTAATATAAAATCTGGCAGCAATGCCCTTAGTCTCCCTCCCCATCTGCAGGGATTTTTCTTCCTGGTTCATTCTCTGGGAAAAAGGAAAAACAGCCACAATCTATGCTAATGATCCACTTGCTTTTAGGCAAGCTCCTAGCTGCACTTCCTTTGAAACATAAAAATACCTAGCCAGCTCATGCTTTGTCTTAAGGCAGCTCATGTTTTGTCTAAAGGAATTCTGTATCTCCGATTGCAAAAGCCACAACATTTTAAACCTGTTGGATTTCTGTAACACCTGACTGTTTTATTTGTTATTTGTTATTCAAACTTTCAATGGGTCATGATGTTTTTGATGTTTTTCCTGATGCCTATAATGATTTCTCACTGTTTCTATATTATTCACCATTGCCCTCACCTTCTCACTAATTCAGAATCTCATCACTGCCTTGAAACTATGTATGTGACCCACAATGTATAAAAATCTGGAAGCCTGTAGCTGGTTCAGTATACTGGCTATCTGGCAATGCTGTTTTTGGTTTGGTTTGGGGTTTTTTCCCTCTTTCTTTTCTTTTTTCCTGCCAGGTAGGGGTACCTGAGTGTTCTGCCAATAAACTGCTGAGGACTGAGCACACATCTTCCATGTGGAGCCAAGTTCTAAACCAAGATTTCCTAACCACTGCTTACAGTGGATGCATTTGATAAGTCCTGATGATTTTGGTCTGGACTAGAACCATTATCTCTCTTTGGCCTGGTATCTTAGGATTCCCAAACTGTTTTGTTGATTCTATCCTAGTTATATGTAAACCCACAAGCTCAATACAGTGGCAGATCTGTGAGGAATTCTTTACCTATTTTTACAGCAATGCAATGACTCAGTCTCATTCAGGGATCTGAATGCCAACTTAACTCTAGCAGAAAGGACAGCTGACTTGAGAATAACTGCTAATTGCAGAAAAGCTTCTAGGACCAGTAGTGCTGCTAAGTAATTTTAGATCTATCTGTATTATTTCAGGAGTGAAGCACATGATGAATATTTCACTCCTCAACTATCATTCCATTTGTTAAAATAGTTTTCATATTCCCAATGTCAAAAAAACCCTGTTTGCATACCTTGAAAGAGAGAGATTCTGAGCATGAGCAGTTTTGCATTTAAACTAACTAAAATCATAGCCCCATCTTGCTACAGGAGTAAATGGAAGTTGCTTTTGCTGCCCTGCTCTCCTACTCTCTAGGCAGTCATTTGGGGTGCCTCTAGGCTGTGGGATTTGGACTCTGTCCACTGTCTGGGGTATAGACTGGTGTGGTGCTGATAACATGGCTAGCCATTAATCTGAGAGCTTGCATCCAAAAGGCAAACATTTACCAGTTGTGATATCTAGTGGCATTCTAGAGGGATCCTTTCCAAATCAACTGTATCTTTACCTATTTGCATCCCATGAGACAAAGCTTCAAGCATGTTGCAGCAACGCATGCTACACAAGCAGTCAGGCCTCGTGCATCTTCACAAACAGCAAAGACACAAATAGCATGCCTCACAAATAGTGAGACAGATGAGTTGCTTATACCAACTGCACAGGTAGCCACAGCTGGGCAATTCGTGGGGAGAGGGGGAAGCCAATTTGTATCACCCAGTCAAAGAAGCTACTCCTTCAGTGAGACCAGGCTGCTGTCTGCACAGCTGGAGGCAGAAGCATGACTCACTTCCCAGCCCATCCGGCACACTCTGAAATTGCCCTTCTCTCAATCTCAAGCTCCTGAGCAGGGGAGGGGGCCGCGCGCACCGCTTCTGCAGTGTGATTTGCTGGCAAGCCCGGGGACAGCCTCCTCCTCCTAACTGCAGTCACTTCAGAGAGATTTCTGTGCACTCCCGGCATCTTCAGCGATAAAGTGACCTGCTCAGAGCCCGTGACAAGAGGTACGTCTCCCCCACGTCTGACTGGCAGGGAGCACATAGGAGGAGGTTTGGGATCAGGCGAATGCCGCAGGAGAGGTACATGCAGCAGTCTGTGTGGCTTTTCTCTTGCAAATGCTGGGCACCTTTAAGATGGGACCCTGAGCAGCAGACGCTGGGAATATGCAGCGTACCAGCCAAAGCGGAGAGTTACCGGTGCTCTTCACGCCCAAAGATGGGTAGAGCAGACTGTGCAGAACTGCTTAGTAATTGTACGGTCTGGAATGAAATACTCCGCACTGCAAGGTCAAGAAATCCTTGGTGCATTCTAAGCAGTTAGAGATTGCTTTGTGCTGAGCACATGGAACTGGGTTTCATAGAGATATTACCTGTGTGCTTGTGTGCGTTCTGAAGTGATTGGCACTATGCGTGTTTGCCTTTCGAGGTGTGCAACCTGTGACAATATAGGGTTACTTGGATGTAAGGCTCATTGCATTCGATACTACTTTAGTCCTACGTGTGTACATATGTTTGTCAAGATGCAGAGTGACTACAGGGAGTCCATCTTTGACATATCCAGAACTAGCAAAATATATTTGACTTCTCAGAATGAGCATCTAGTTTTTAGGTAGCCAGTCAATTGCAAAGAACTGCAAAGAAATCTTGCAGATTTTAAAGGGAAGGGCTGTAGCTCAATGGCAGAGGATGTGCGTTGCACACAAAAGGCCCTATATTTGATCCAAGGCATCCCCACATTGATCTGAAAAAGACTCCGGCCTGAAACCCTGGAGAGCTGTGCCTGGTCAACTTGATGGGGAGAGGTCTGACTTCAGGCAGCTAGCTAGGTTTGGGTGCCATGTTTCTGGCAGCTTGCTAACTAGGCACCTGAAACTTTATTCTTTTGTTCATTCCTGATGGTGGGGTCCTCTAAATTTTCCATTTGGGGATTGATTTTTAGTTGCCTGTTTAGTTACTGCAGGTCTTCATGAGGTTTTAAATGCTGGGGAGCAGGTAGCTACAGCTTTTCTGTGACAAAGTCCACTGGGTGGTGCTCCACTTAAGGCCCTGCTGGGACTGTTATAATTAAATGATAGTGAGATGGAAAGACTTCTGTCAGAAGGGCAGCAACATTTATCTTTAGACTAATTTCTGCATAAAAGATAGTTTTATCTAAGGATGCAGTATAGGGAAAGTAACATTGAATTCAATGGAAATGTTGGCATATAACTGTGCCCTTATGATCCCCTAGGATTTAGCATGCCTAATGTTTCCCACTTGCAACCTAAATTTGTATCTCTTCAGTGTTTGGAGTGCAGTAGCTCTTTGAGAACAAATGGGATTCTGGATCACAGGACACCTAGCCTGAGATTCCATCTCACTGTGTGTGATGGTGAAGATCCTGTCGGGTGAAGGCACTGTACTATTCTGAAACCCAGTTTCATAACCAGCTATTGAAATACTGTAACTTGCTATCTTAACTGGGTAGCCTGCATCAAGCTGCTGTGTGTCAGCCTCATTTGCCTATGTGCAAAGCTGAAATAACACAGAGCTCCTGTGTAGTTGAAAAGAATGTATGTCTGTTATAAGGCACATCAGAAGCACTATGCAAATACAGGGAGCAGTGGACAGCATGCAGTTTGATTCCTGATAGTTATTTTTATGGGCATGTAATGCATGGGGAAGGGTCTGCAGTTCAGTGGCAGCATGCATGCTTTGCATCCATCAGGTCACATATTAGGTCCCCAGGATGTCCAGCTAAAAGGAGCTTGGCTGCAGGGCTGTGAAAGCCCTCTCCTGAAAAACCTGGAAAGCTGCTGCCAGTCAGAGTAGGTAGTGCTGGACGAGGTGAACCAGCACCCTGAGTCAGTCTTCTCATTGCTTTGCCAGTTGCCTAACATCCCTGTTGACACACAAGCTATTTGAATCATACTTGGGATATTAATGTGTTGGTTGCTGACAGCATTGGGAGTGGGGGACAGCCTAGGGAACAGTATTGGTCATGGATGTGGGACAATGCCCCCCCCTTGCTCCCCTTCTCAGAGCCTTTTTAATAGATAACTTGAAAAAATCAGTTACTTGGTCCATGTATTTTTTTTTTTAAATCCAGAATTCCTAGAGAAACTGATACTTTTTACTAATAGTAGAACAGCTGATGAGAGACATGCCAGTCATTTCTCCCCTTTGCCCTAACAGAAACATTTCCAGCAGCTTTATGTAAATCCTCTTGATGGCACTGATCAACCCTGCTGAAATATCCATGCTGTCTTGGGGGGTTTCTAGGTAAGTCTTTTATTCTGTGCTTGCCATTCCTCACTCAGGCGGGTTTTAGAATTCATTGTTATCTCCCAGAGTCTCTCCTCCACTTTCTAAGCATTTTCACTGGTGGTGAGGAGTGTCTGACCAGGGAAATCCAAGAAAATCCAGAATGAAACATTGATGTGATTGGGTAATTCTGCTATATCACAGTGTTAGCTAGAAGTTACATAGCAGAATGCACTGTAAGTGAGATGAAGAGATTTTCCCTCTCCACCTTTAATTTAATTCACAAAGAATGGGAAATCATTGATAAAATGTGGGTGAAAAGTCGAGTTTAGAAAAACCCTTGCCTATTACCATAAGAGGTTTAAAAAAACCCCTAAGAAGATAATTTGCTTGTCTCAAAAAATGAGGATGCAGTGTATGAACTGTGGCTAGGAAATGTGTCTATTCCATATTAATTGTCAATAGAACAATCCATTAAGTCGCATATATAAATGAATAATACTCTGCCTATTTTGTGCCTTTCATTCTGAAGCTTCTAAAATCCTTCACAGCTAAGGATACTGTCCTTAACACACCTTAAGTCCGGTTGAACTCAGTGGGGCTTGCATCTGATAGAAATGTATAGGATTACCGTGTAAATGAGCTAAGCATACGCATATCTGGGTTGTGCAGAGAGGCATTGCCTACAGTAGAAAGGGAGTGCAATTCTAAGTAGGTTCAGGCACAGTCCTGTCAATTGTGTCCTTGATGCTTGTCAGCCTCTGAACTTGGCTTACTAGTATCCACCACAGAGTAAGAGGAGAGAGACCGCTGGTTTTGGCCATCTCCCTGAGGTGGGATACCTTGGAAGGGGAGGAAAAGATGCTAGAGTGCCATCAGAATACCTGCTATCCTTCTCACCACCCCTTTGGCACCTGCTTTATGGAAGAGGCAGCCGGTGCAGTTCTTTCTGCTCTGGCTGTGAGGAGTGGAGAGGGCTTGGAGTGTGAAGCCTGGATCACGCTGGCAGCAATCCCTGAGTCCAAAGGCAGTCCAGAAAAAGGTGCTTAATTTTCTGGAGGGATGAGTGACCCAACTGTACTATTATTATGGTATGCTGAGGAGAAAAATACTGTTGAATTTGCTGAGGAATACCATGCTCTCATAGAAATTTTTTCGACATGACCATAGTGCAAAGGTCTTTTTTACTGTGTCTGTGTCACAGTATTTTCTGGACATGGGTGAATCTAGCACATCCCTCTAATTCTTGGGCTCAAAGATAAAGCATCTCTAAAAGTGCTTCAGTCAATGACTCCCTTTTGACTTTTATGCAATATAGGCAGTGTGCTTTACTTGTATCCTACTGTGTTTGGTGTGATGGTTTCCAGGATGCCTCTTTCAATCACGTTTGAACAGCTTTGGTAATTAACCTTAAGAAATGTAACCATGGCTGGGCCAGGCCGGCGATTTGGGACGCTCTCTACAGAGCTGAATAAGGTCTGCTCCGATGAAGGAGATGGTTATCCTGTATATCCAAAGAGCTATTATGATCTCGACATGGTCCCCAACCTCAGACGAAGCAACAGTGCCTTCAGTAAGAGCAAGCGGAGGGCTCACTTCAGTCCCGGCACCAATGAAAAGGCAAGTTCAAGAAAAAGAAGATAGACCCAGATGTTGGTTCTTTGTGGTGGGAGAAATGATCTGACATGGGAAGGAAAGCAAGAGCACAGTTCTGGAGCAAAAGGGAATCCCATCTTTAAAAGACAGAAGAGGAATCTTCAGTGGAGGATGGTGACTCCAGTGTCAGTGGAAGAGTACCTCCACTGTGAGTGTTTGTCTGAACTTTAAGGGAACTATCCGTGGTACTAAATCATACTCCAATCCCCCAAACAGGTTCAGAACAATGGATATCTCCTTAAAAGTTCAGATTTTAACCTAGACTGGATACGCTGACATGCTGATATTAGGACCACCATCGTCTACTGCATGGGTCCTTAAACTCTGGCCCGGGGGCCGGATCCAGCCCGCCATGGCCATTTATCCAGCCCGCCTCATTGGTTTTCAATGCATGGAGCATGCACCCACATGCCACATACACCCACGGCCACCTGCTTCATCCCCCCACCCCCCGGTGTGGGGAGGCGGTGGTGAGGAGGTCATTTTGGACTCGCTAGGAGGAAACACTCCCCAAGAGAGCAAGCTGTTGCATCACGCGCCCACCATTGCATCGCGGCGTGCCTGCCCGCCCCCCCTTGCCTCGCCTCCCCTTGCCACACGCTCCCACCCACCCACCCATGCCTTGCCTCGCCGCGTCCGCACACCTTGCCACACCCCCCGCCCCCCACCTCAGTGCCCCTGTGCCCCACGCCCGCTCCGGCCCGTACACCCCGCAGGCACCACTTTTCTGGCTCGCGCCCAGACTGGCACCTTTCAACCGGCCCCCTGGTGAAAAAGTTTGAGGACCCCTGATCTACTGGATACACTTCTTTGGATTACATTTAACATGAACACAACTGTATCATCTCCCTTAAAAAAAAAATCAGAATTCAGCACCATGAAAAACACTGTCGTGATTCAAAGAAATTATGCAAATATACACAATTTGTGGGAGGAGAGTGTATATGTCACCTTGCTTCTACTTTGATTATTGTCCTTTTCCCTGTGCATTCTCTCTGCAGGAAAATCTCAGCTCATGGATCCCTGAAAACATTCGGAAAAAAGAATGTATTTATTTTATCGAAAGTTCACAGATGTCAGATTCTGGGTAAGGGGGGCTACTCCTGCTGGTTTTGTCTGTTTCCTTTGGATGTTCCACTGAATGTCCAAAAGTGGCAGTGAGCTCACTCAGCAGCAAGGGTGAAATTGGACACCCCCTAAGGTAACACTCTTATAACTGTTCACACAGGCTCACTTGCGATAGAATGACAGTGGAGACGATCTTACAGCAAGTGTGCCAGAAATGCAATATAAGAGCCTTCCCAATTCAAGCTGCTTGTTCTTTAGACTAAGTAAGAGGTCTAGTTATATTGTGAAAATTGTGCTTGTCTACAATAAAAATGCCTGCATGAGTGGCAGTGGACTGTGCTTGAACTATAGTGGTCCAGCAGACTCCCAGCTCATGTGGGTGGCATGCTGGCACTTCATATTAGCAGGCTCGGATCTCCACTGCTGTGCACATCAGACTTCCCTGTTCCCTGTGAGCTTATCTCCGATCTCACAGTAACTAGGAGCAAATGTCTCTCCACTGTAACAATATATTGTTTTCTGTTGCAATGCAAAGTATTTTGCAGTGTCTTGGTCTTGAATGGGCAATGACAACCCATTAGCTTTACAAAAGACCTGCTCCTGGTGGAGAGGAAACTTCTGGAATAGGTTTGTTGATGTGATTCAACACAGCGGCCTGGCTTTCTGCCCTTGCCCTTGGTGTTTGGCTGTTGGGACCCACACAGTGAGCATCTGCACATCAGTGGTACCGCTGCACCACCACTCAGGAGTCTCACATGGATGCTCTTATTGAGGGAGAAAAATCCACTGTACATCCCAACCAAAGCAGACTTTATCTTTATGTTAGGAACCAGTTTATTACAACAAAACCAGTTTAAGGATAGCATGCAAAAATGAAATTGGCTTGTTCTCTGTTGCAGTGCAAAATATTTTGGGGTGGATTTGTCTTGGATTTAGGATTAATTTTAGGGGAGGGAATATTTCTCTTGCTAACTGTTCTGGACCTGTTTGTATCACCTGTACAGAGTTAGTTGTGGCAACATCATTTGACAATCCTATAGGTAATGCACCCTGGGCTGTGGGCAGTTGATCCTGTGGATCTGACAGCATGGACTGAATCCAGCTGTTAGCATGAGTTGGTGAACATTCACAAGAGTGATGTAAAAACTTCCCTAGAGGTCAAAGCTGTGCCTTGTGGCAGGAACGAGATTTTTCAAGCAACTGCCATGTGCTCATGCCACACTCCATGCTTTAGTCCTTAAGGTGTCATAGAACTCTTTAATTTTGGAAATGGAAACACAATAAGTTGTGATCAAGGAGGCTAAGAGATGTAGAGTCCATCCAGTCCCCTAATAGACATTTGACTGTGGAGAACAGAGAATACCAGCAAGAGTAGTTTCTCTGTTGAGAACGTTGTGATGGTGAGAGAAGGTGACTGGGCCAACAGCTGCTTTTGCACAGGAGCCCTATCCTATAATGTATTTGGCAACCCTAGCAAAGCTAGCTGATGGGCTTTTCATGATGTGCTGTCCAGATAGGGCTCTCAAGATGTTTGTGAGATTTTGGTGCTGTTTTCTTACAGGAAGGTGGCATGCGAGTGTGGCTATCTCAGGGAACAGCACCTGGAGGAGGCCATAAAACCTGTCATGTTTCAGGGGAAAGAATGGGACCCTAGAAGACACGTCCAGGAAATGCCCACAGATGCTTTCGGGGACATCAGCTTCACAGGCTTGGGGCAGAAAGTAGGGAAGGTGAGTGAGCACATGGCTGGAGTAGAACTGGAGTTAACAGCAGTTAAACTCTCTCCCACAGTTCTCTTGTAAACAGAGAAATGAACAAGCAAGCATTGTTTGAATAGCTTTCAACGATGGGGTGGGAAAGTCATGGACCCCCATTTCTTGTCAGACTCCCATTCTCATCTACCAGGGATGATGGGAGTTGCAACCTAATGGCACATGGAGGGCCACACCCTTGTTGTAAGGGTAAGAGACTATAATCAAATGAACAAAACCCTGTCCGTGAAGCTCTTTGTTTAGACATTCAAATTGCAAGGGCAAAATTAAAGTTCCCTCATTCCCGTCTATTGTCTTCAAAAGGGTGTGTGGCAACACTCCAGGATTCCATAGGAACTAACCTAAGTATCCTTTCAGTGTAACATTACTCAGCTGGAGTTGCTATAATATTTAAAAGCTGATAAAAGGCCTTCCCAGTGGTGACCCCTCGTTATGGAATGATCTCCCTGATAAGGTTTTCCCCGGTGCCAGCATTTTTTCAGAGTCCAGTTAAGCTTTTCTCTCAGGCATTCGGCAGCATATGATGGGGAATTTTAATCAGGTCTTTAATTCGTTCATGTTCATTATTTAATATAGTTTTTAGATATATGTACTTTTGTGTCTTGTATGTGTAAATGTGTATGTGCATGTATACATGATTTTATAATAAACCAGCTCTCTGAATGGTTTACACAGATTAAAATCTTATTGGCAGTATTAGAATGTAATAAATGAAACTGTGGTTCAGATATTGATGTATTCTTAACACATAGCTTAAAATCCAAATCTGTGCATGTAAGATTTAATGGAACTTGCTTCTATTACAGGATTGTGGCCTAAGTGAGGGATGTAGCTTGACACCACAAAGTGTTTTTGCATAAATATTACAACAGTCCTGCAAAGAAGCCTAGTATTATTTTCATTTTCGGATGCAGGTCAAGGGAGAAAGATGATAACTTGCCAAGAGCCCCCTAAGTGAGCTCATAGCAATGGCCACAGAGCTCGGTTCTCACTGGGCTGCTGTCTCATCTGCTGATGAACTGGCCAGAATCCGTTCTGTTCTATCTTTGATCAGCATGTCCTGCAAGTCACCAATGTTCTGTGTACTTTTATCCACATTTAGAATATTACAGCCTCTCTGCAATTAAAACAGCCTGTAGGGATTAGGAAGGAAAAAGGCAGAGAATAGTTGTCACTGAGTGAAGAGGAACCCACTGAACTGCAGAATGGACTTCTGCAAAGGAGTCACAAAAGATTCTCATTACACTGGACAAATTTGCATGTCACAATAAGCCACCCTGAAAAGAAAACACAATGCCTTCTTTAATCCATTGCTAAACCACATTGTTGCTGCCAGACAGTCAGGTGCTCCTTGATTTGCCATGGTTCCCCCCCACACCCCCACCCCCCATTAGCATCCTGCACATGCCCAGTACATAAGCCAGGGAGCCTTGTGGCACAGCATTTTTAAAAAGTAAAGCTTGGTTAATTCCATTATGTTTGTCATGGATTGCAAGGCATATTTTTTTCTTTCCAAAATTGTATGCAAATTAAATTGGAGTGCGGGAGCTAAAGATCAAAAACAGGTATTTTCATCCCATAGGCTAAAGTGTGCAAAGGAAGGTTTGGAGAGATTTGTGCAGGCATGTTTTCAGTTTGGGGTGATTTGTGCTCATACATTGGTTAATGTATACTTACACTAATGCATGCTAATGTGAATGTGAATTACTTAATATGAATGTGTGCATATCTCTCTAAAAGAATATAGGGAAAGTTGGGGGAAAAAAAGAGGAAATTGCTATCCCAATTCCACATTTTCACAATTTCCACATTAGAAAATTTGCAGAAATGTGTGCAAATTTCACAGCTGATCCTGCTCAATTTGTGCAATTCTGTTCAGAGTGAACAGGGATTGCAAGCAAGGATCAGGCATGCAAATTTTGCCAATCTGACATATGGCTAGCCAGATCATGAACTTAATAGTGCATTAACAGTGCAGTTGGCCTGTGTCATTCAAGAAATGTTGTCAGAGTGGAGCATAAGACCCATTTGCAACCCTCCCATGTTTTCTAGCCCTGTCTTCTACCATTACCATTCATTCATTCATTCATTCATTCAGTCTTTTATGAAAACATTTCTATACCATTCAATCAGTCACAGGCTCTCTGACTAGTGTACAACAGGAAAAAACATAGTAAAATTACATAGTATAAATAGAATTGGTATCAAATAAGACATCAATAGTATCCACCAAGATTAAATAGATACAACAACAATGCAATAATAATAATAATAATATTTATTTATTTATTGAATGTTTATCCCACCACATTAGCCAATAAGGCTCCCTAATAATAAACAATACATATCACCAAAATAATACTTAACCCACAGTAGCACCAATGACAGTATGACTAAAAACCAGTATACAATAGTATAATCGTATTTAACAGTTAAAATACTAGGAAAGTAAAAAGGCTTTAGCCTGGAGCCGAAATGTGTAATGGGTCGGTGCCAGGCACATCTCTCTGGACAACTGATTCCACAGTCAGGGTGCCACGACTAAAAAGGCCCTTCCCCTTGTGGCCACCTTCCTTGTATCCTTTAAAGGGGGCTCCTGGAGAAGGTCCCCCACAGATGATCTTAAGGTCTGGGTGGCATGTATTGCCATGCTTATCACAAACAGCCTATTAAAAAGGGAAAATGGAAAAACTGCCCTTTTGACTGGGGCAGTAGGAGCGCTCTGCCTTGAAGAATCCTATATCACTTATTCATGAAGTTTCTAAGGTGTTCAAATGTGATAACAGGAGGCTGAGCGGCTGAACTCTGATGGCCTGCCCAGGTCCGCACAGGAGCAAGTACCAGGGAACGGTCCTCTCATAAGTTCCTGCTGCATTTTATTCCCTTGTTACAGTATGTGCGTGTCTCTTCTAACACCCATCCAAGAGTCATCTATCAGCTGATGACACAACACTGGGGCCTCGATATACCCAACCTCTTAATATCTGTGACTGGGGGAGCAAAAAACTTCAACATGAAGCCGAGACTGAAGAATATATTTCGGAGGGGGCTTGTCAAGGTGGCACAGACGACAGGTAAAGCAGTTTCTGTGTGCAAAGTTTGGGGGAAAGGGCTTGCTCCTGCATAATTTCTCTTATTTGTCATTTTTTGTCTTTTCCTCTGCCTTTCAGCCCAGATAGGCCCCCAGGATAACCCTCATACAATCAATCCATTCTAACATGCAATAAGCAATCAATATAGAAACACAAAGCTAAAATCAGAACCAGCGAAACAAAGCTGAGTCTTCTTCTTGGTCCCAAGTGTAGCATGCAGGGCTGGCCACTGGGCTGGGGACTGCTCCTGTGCATGAGATACCTGCTGGGGATTGGGGCAACTGCCTCTTCCCCTGCTCCAGCAACCTCAGCTGCACTGGGACTTCTGACAGAGGGGAAGGCTCTTCCCCAGCCCAGTTTATCACTTGGGCTACAGGGCAAGTGAGTGGGGCCCTCTTGGCATCATGGATTGCACAGAGGGTTACATGTGAATCACAGATCACCCACCTCTGGGGCTTTTCAGTAGGGGTCCGGACATGCTCCGACCCTACCTAAAGGCATACTGTATTTTCTGTGTAGTAATGAAATCAAATGTCTCTCCCCGGTCCAGAAAAAAGCAGAGAAAAGAAACAGCTGGCCTCATCCAGTCAGGTTCTCTGTTGCACAGGTGCATGGATTATCACTGGCGGTTCTCATGCTGGAGTAATGAAGCAAGTTGGGGAAGCCGTAAGGGACTTCAGCATGAGCAGCAGCTACAAAGGCGAGATGGTCACCATTGGTATTGCCACATGGGGGACCATACACAACCGCAGCAGCCTCATCTCTCCTATGGTGAGCCAGAAGGATTTTCAGACATGCTCCTGAAAGACTTACCTGTGCAGTGCTCTACACTCGTGTCCTTGGCAGCAAGTCCCCTTGGACTTAGCAGGGATGACTCTGGCATTCACATGTCTGGGTTTGCACTGTCAGCCCTCCTGCTGCTAGATCTGGGGAAGTGGGGATTGAGAGTGATAGCATTTTGTAACCTGAGTGCAGAAATTCCATTTCAGAGAACCTCTTGGGGACCACATTCCAGTGGCAAATGGGGGCAGAAATCACATCCTATTTTTCACTCAAAGCTCCTGCTGTCAGGATCTGAGCCTGAAAGGGCATTTCTTACTTTTAGAATGAGGAAGAAACTGCACAAAAGCTGGGAGGCCAGCAAAGGACTGGTGGTCAGGGAAAAAGAGTGGGACCAGGGAAGAGGGTGTGACCTCTTGTGAACCCCAGTGAGCCAGACTGGGATATCCCAGAAGGCTGGATTTGACCCCTGGGCCAGATGTGCCAGACGCCTGTGGTGAACAAAGATGCGATGGAGATTCTTTGCAGAAATTTCTGCATGACCATAAGTCACACAAGATCCTCCCTCAGCGATTCCCCTTTTTTCATCGGAATGTTTGCAGGGTAGCTTCCCAGCTGAGTATGTACTGGATGAGGAGACCCAAGGGAACCTCTCTTGCCTGGACAGTAACCACACACACTTCATCCTGGTGGATGATGGAACAAATGGCAAATATGGTGTGGAGATCCCCTTGAGGACCAGACTTGAGAAGTTCATTTCGGAGCAAACAAAGGTGAAAGGAGGTAATGTCAACACAAATGTGAGGCTGGGTAATCCCAGTGCTGATAAGAGTCTTCTTATGCTGAACAGTCAGTAACACTACAGTATTATTTATCAGGACTCTTCCGTCCTGATAGGACTATTCAGCTTCCAGGACTAAGCAAGACTGAATTTATTTGTGCCAATGAGGATGTGGACTTATGCACTCTCCCATTAGATCTTCAGAACATGGAGCCATGCTGGAGTCCATCAAAGGCCTAGTTAGTTCAGCATTTTGTTCACGCAGTGACAAACTGGATGCTTCTGGGCATTCCAAAAATAGGGCATGAGTGCAGTAGCACCCTCCCCCTTGTGTTCCACAGCAACTAGTAAATAGAGGCATCCCACCTCAATTCTGAAGATATAAAACCAGCATAATGTATAGCCACTGATGAGAACCATCTTGGTGGTGTCAGATTGAAGGAGGAGGCCATAGTCAATATCAGGGCATTTCTGGTTAATGAAAGGTATCAAAGAGACTGGAATCCTGGGAATAGTAAGGAATGTCTTTATAATAGCCATTGGCAGGGGAAAACTGGGCCTCTGTAGCTGTTGAAGATGGTTTCTTTAGATTTGGGCTGCTTCCTATAGTATGTAATTTCTTCCTTCTCATTCTGCAATCTGGAAAAGGAGAACACTTGAGTGTTTTGTTGCCAAATTACTGGAAAAGACCCGAGCTCAGTGGCAGAGTGCATAGCTTGCATGCAGGAACAGAGATTGCGGGACTGACTGAGCCTTTATGTCCTCACAGGAGTTGCTATTAAAATCCCGATTGTCTGTGTAGTGTTGGAAGGTGGTCCTGGCACTCTTGATGTAAGTACCTAGTGGACATCTGAGCAATGGTTAGTACTAACTCCTGAAAGAAAGTCCATTTCATGGTGCACTGTGCCTCAGTCACTCCCAGCCCCTGTTGACTCAGTGGCAGAACCGAGTTTTAGGGGGCAGCATTCAGCAGGTGATGTCAATGTGTAGCCTGTGCCGGTTTTCTCTTGACACACGTAAGTGAACACCTGGAATTCTGACTAGTACATTGTATGTGGCCTTTTATCTCTGTCATAGTGAAAAGAACTTGTATAGCAGCAAATTTGGTTTAGCTGTGAACTGTGGGTCTTGCTTTCAGCCCCTGAGAGCTGTTTTCACACAAGATGAGGTTGGCAGGCAGAAGAGGATGCTTTCAGAGCAATAACTGCCACTGCTCATCAATTGTTGTCTTCAAAGAATTGTTGCCTTTCTGTTCTAAGTTCAGTGTCCACATTATTTTGGGGTATTATATTCTTATTTCTGTTGTTGTAAACCACTCAAAGAACATTGGCAGTTTGGTGGTATGATGATGATGATGGCGGCGGTGGCAGTATTGTGCATTGATTGTGCGTTCCTCTCTCCATGATCTGTCCACACCCATGTTCTTAGGGCTACTTTTTCAGGGTTTGCTTTCTTTCTTTCTTTCTTTCTTTCTTTCTTTCTTTCTTTCTTTCTTTCTTTAAGAGGCATGATTTTGACATGAGTTGTCATTGATCAGGTAGCTGTCTATTAATCCCAATATAATTTTGCTATTCCCTTTGCTGTAGGTACCATTTCTATCACCTCTCCATTTGTAAAAAACTTTTAAGTGGTGCTGTATATTTCTTTAAAATGATAAAATAGTGAAATGCTACACAAATAATTGTTCTAAAACCATAAGATGCCACATGTATTCATGTATGTATATTTATCTTTTTCACACAGAGAGATACACATTTTATCTTCCATCTTCTTCAGATGCTCACATAAAACCATATTTCTTAAATGGGAAGAAAAGCCACCTGTATTGCTGTAAATCTGCTATAATGCAGCTATGCAACTGCACCACTCCGTGGTTGGTTATCAGAATATATAGAAAAGCAAAGAAGTGCAAACCCCAGGAAAAAGGCTCTGTGAAGGATGGATTTTTTCCTCCTGCAATGAAAGCAGAAGTAGCCAAACTAAAGCAGCAGGTTAAATCCCGTCATGCAGAGAAAGCCTTGGAGGGGGTATAATGGCTAAAGCCCATGGGGCAGTATAGGTTCAAAGGCTGTCATCCTTTTGCAGACTATCTACAATGCAATCACCATTGGCACACCCTGCGTAATCGTGGAAGGCTCCGGACGTGTGGCTGACGTCATTGCTCAAGTGGCTAATCTGCCCATCCCGAAAATAAGCATTTCCCTAATTCAGAAAAAACTGAGCACTTTCTTCAAGGACAGCTATGAGCAATTTACTGAGAGCAAGCTTATAGAGTGGACAAAAAAGGTAAGGAAGAGGATGTCACTGGTTTCTTTTGGTGAAGTGTCTTGATTTAGCAATATGCCATTTAGCATGTGCAAGGGCCTGTCTTTTCATCTCCCATTTGGGGCATTTGCTACTTCTGCTACTTCTCTACAGTTGCTTCGGAAGCCTTTGCTCAGCAACGCACAGGTAATGTTACAAGCCTGTGACTGGGCCAAAAATGAGATCCCAACCAGGGGTGACCACATGGAAGATAGGGATAGATGAAGACAGAAACTGGTTGGAATAGTGCACCAAGTCTTGTTTAAAAGCATTGTCCTTGCTCTGGGGCAAGCAAACATTTTGGCCCAAGGCATTAATTGAAATTTTGAAAGCCACATTCCAAGGCAGGTGTAGCAGAAATCAAAGGAGTAGGGCTTTTCAAGGTAGAACCAAGATATTTTATTTTTTAAAATTATCTTTTAAATGTAATTTTACCTACTTTAAAAAACCTATTTTACAAGAGCCATAGGGTTCTGCTGGGCATGTCCTCCGCCTCCAGGTGTCCCTGTCATCTGCTGTGGACATGTGGTCCAATACGATGGTTGTGATCTTTCCTCCTTTATAAGCCTTGGAATATCCACCTGGATTGATGAAGCTGTTCCCTGGGAGGCAGCCATCAGAGTGGAGGTCTAAGCAAAGGAGACTGAGTGACACAAGCACTCACCCTTCAAGTTGCAGTTCAGCTCTATGCGTTTCAAGTCCTACCCCCTTTCACAAATGGAAGCATTTCAGCTCCATTTTCTGTATGTTTATGGACTCCTGCTGTGCAGGGGCCTAACAGGTGGGGGGGCTTGGAGTCTGCTTTAGACAGCATCATGTTTTCAGGAGGTGCTGAACCTGTTCGTTTTCTGGGAGAAACTTAACTAGCCTGGCATATTGAGCAGGAGCTTAAAGAGTCTTGCTTCAGTGCTTCGCTGAGCTACAAACTCACTAGTGGCTCAGGGGGAACCATTTATTTATTTATTTATTTCCCACTTTTTCCTTTTCAAGGAACTCAGGGTGGCTTATGTAAGTCTCCTGCTCCTTTCAATCTTATCTTCACAACAACAATCCTGTGAGGTAGGGTGGGCTGAGAGTCTGTGACTGGCCCAGAGTCACCCAGTTAGCTGAGTGGGGACTAGAACAGAGGGATAATAATACTAGCCTACCTTACAGGAATGTTGTGGGACTTAGTGAATACGTGTGTATGGAGAGTTTTGTGCAGTTAAATGCACTATGCCACCCTTCTCCAAAGTGGTACTCTCCATATGTTTCAGATTTCAGTTCCCTTCCACCTCAGGCACCATGGCCAGAGGTCAGAATTCTGGGAGTTGTAGTCTAACACATATGGAAGACACCAGCCTGGTTGAGGAAGGCTGCACAATGTAATAATGATTATTCCTAGTGAGCCTGAAAGGGCTGGAAATTTCATGGGGTGTTAATGAAGGCTGAGAATCAACTTTGGAGAGGATTGAGGGTCAGTAGACTTGTGAGAGGGGAGAGGCCATTGTCTTGAATTAAATGGAATGTATGGGAAATAGCTTCACACAGTGGAGGGGGCCAATAACATGGCAATGGGTAGGGCTGCCTTGGTCTTACATGTTCTTTTTGGTGATTCTCGCAGATCCAAGATATTGTGCGAAACAGGCAACTCCTGACCATCTTCAGGGAAGGCAAAGATGGGCAGCAGGATGTGGATGTGGCCATTCTGCAAGCTATGCTCAAAGGTGAGAAGGACCAGGAGTGTCACGGAGAAGCAGTGGAGGTCCGTAAGGGAAACTGTATCTGTGGGATCCTTTTGGGAGACACAGTCCCCTAGGTGTCATTGGGCTTTTCTACACCAGGTATTTATCGTACCTTCATCATCCCTCACTCACTTTTGCTTCTGTGTCTGACACTTTTGACAAGTTCTTCTAGAAGATGGGAAATGTGACTGTCAGTTGTGAAGTGAAAGAAAGCACAATTTCCTCTTGTTTGGTTACACTGGTCTGTTATACCACAGTGCCACCTAGAGGTGATGCAGTTGAAAGCTGTAGTGGAAACGCTCCTCATTGAGTGTTCTGATTTCAGGTCTTTGAGAAAACCGAAAGTAAATGTGGCTGATTACATAAAAGAACTTGTTTTAGGTGCAGCACAAGGTACTTCTGTGGAACTCTGTGTGTGTGTAGCTAAAGCCTCCCTTACCTTTCCTGGTTTTCCCTGTGGAAATTGCAGAGACATAGGAGGACACTGAAGGGGCAGAATACTGCCCAGTAATGTACCCTGACTCTGAGACACGGCATAAAGATGTTAAACAAAACCTAGTCAGGTAAAAAGCATTTTGGCCCCAAAATGCTTCATTTGATTTGCTGAGCTTAATAGTTAATTTCACAGCTCACAGAGATTAACATCAGTTTAAAAACAACCCAATTAAACACTCATTCAAACATTTAAGAAAACACAATAAAAGGATCTGATACCTGCTGAACTGCAGCCATTAAACATCAGTGTCTCCATCTGTTAAAAAAATGCCCAGGCTTTGACAGGCTTCCCAGGAGCAATTTTGAATGCCAAATAGTGCATATGGTCCTGGGATGTTTACAGAGATCTAGTTTGGGCCATACACTGAACCAAGGGGGTCACCCATACATTGAATGACTTGAGAACATAGGGACACTGTAAGCGCCTCATACAGTCCGTGTGTCGGTCCTTCTAGCTCAGTACTGTTGACAGTGACTGGCAGTGGCTGTTGAAGGCTTCAGGCAGGATTCCTTCCTGGCCCTCCCTGAGAGGCCGAGAATGAGGCCTTCTGCATGCCAAGCATGTGCTCTGCCACTGAACTACAGCCCCTCCCAAGCCTCAGCACCCGCTATTCCCAGGCAGTCTCCCACTGGAGTGCTACCTGCTTCCAAACACAGTTAGCTCCTGTGTTCATGGGGGGTTCAGGTTAGTATAGTCCAGCTTGGCTTTCAAATATATGTATTCTTCTACTATTTCCCTCTTGGAGTTCTGGGTGCATATGATTAAGAGAGTAAAAACATTGCCACTCCGTTGCAGCCCAGTCATTTTCTTGTTTATTCTGCTACTGCAGCTTCCCGATACCGAGATCACTTTGGCCATGAGAACTGGGACCACCAGCTGAAGCTCGCAGTGGCATGGAACAGAGTGGACATTGCCCGGAGCGAGATATTCACTGACGATCATGAGTGGAAGGTTGGAAGTTTTAAGCACCATGTTGGTAATGAGCAAACCCCGCTTTCTGTCTGCACCATTAGGACAGAGGCCAGAAGTACCAGCTTTGACTGAGTACAACCTTGTCTCTTGGGAAGGCATGGAGATGGCAAAGCTACTCACCATTAGTGGGTGCTGCCTCGCACTGCTGTCACTTTGTGCCACATGGCCATGTTTCCCTTGGAAAATGTTCTGCATTGTATGACACATCATTGTGGCATGTGTCTCCCCACCTCTCAGGGATGCAAAGACACACAATAGAAGGAAATTGTGATGCATTTAGAAACATAGAAACAGAGCGAGTCAGAAGGAGCCTCCCGGGTCATCTAGTCTGACCTCTGGCACCAGCCGGCTCCGCTCACGATATGCCCACCTTGTGCATGCCCAGCCTATCTTTGAACACCCTCACCAATGGGGCCTCAACAACCTCTTGTGGAAGCCCATTCCATACCCTCGGGGTCCTAACTGTCAGGAAATGCTTCCTGACATCTAAATGGAACCTTGGCTCCCTGAGCTTTGCTCCGTTTCTTTCTTTTTAGCATTATTAGTTTTGTGTCTTTGATAACATGGCAACCTCCCATTGCTTCTTGGAATGGGAGGCAGGGGATCCCATAAGGGGTGAGGGGTGGTGAAGTCAGTGACCCTGCAGATATTATCCATCCCATGCTTGTTGTCTTGTTCTGTGGGCTTGCATGCTTAGGAAAGATTGGATTCTCATGTATCTGCCATACCAGACTGGAGAGGAAATGGCTGTGCCTCATCAGCAGCAGTGAAACCTGCTTGTTTGGAACTGGCTACTGCTTCCTCACTTGGCTGCAATATGTATTTAGGCTAAACTGATCATCTCCTGGGCAGTTCCTTCCTCTTTGTTTCCTTCTGCCTGCTTCCCTTTTTTCAGGGACTGGGCTACAGTGCAGCTGTTGCCTGTGGCCATTACCAAGTGCTGCTGTGGGGCGAAGGGACTATGGAGGTGGTGGAGCCTCTGCTTTGCATGCAGGGAGTCTCAGGCTCAATCCCCTGCATCTCCAGGTGGGGCTGAAAAAGGAACCCTGGAGAGCTGCTTGCCAGTCAGTGCCAGCAGCCATACTGGGCGAGGGGGATTAAGGTAGCTTTGTGTTGCCTCAGTGCCTTCATGCCACCTTCTTCCTGTCTTAGAGCTTCCTTTCGCTACTCCTTCTCCCTGCTTCTGTGCCGCAAGGAAGACAGCCTGGGTCAGTTTGTCTGGGCTGATGCCATGTCCTTCTGGCTGTTTTTCTGGCCAACAGCCCTCCGATCTTCACCCCATGATGGCAGCGGCCCTCATCACCAACAAGCCAGAATTTGTCAAGCTGTTTCTGGAGCAAGGCGTGCACCTGAAGGAGTTTGTGACCTGGGACACCTTGATCTACCTCTATGAAAACATGGCAGTCTCCAGCACCTTCCATGGGAAACTGCAGAAGGTGCTATTGGAGGAGAAGGAGGGCTCGGCCTTCTCCAAAGTGCCAAGGGTCCAGCTGCATCACGTGTCCCAGGTGCTGAGGGAGTTGTTGGGAGACTTCACACAGCAGCTGTACCCCAAGCCGAAGACCAGTGAGCGACACCGCCTCTCCATCGCCGTGCCCCACATCAAGCTCAATGTACCGTATCTCTGCATGCTAGTAACCCCTTGATCCTGTTATGGGATCCCAGAGCAAACAGGGCAGTCCCCTCTCTCCTTCTCTAACAGTGGTCTCTGCACCAGTTCTTACAGCTAAGTTACCCTTCATCTCATCATTGGTCCTTGGTAAGCTAGCTGTATGGACAAACCTTACATGGTCATTCCTGCAGTCAGTTGGCGGCAGCAGTAGAAGCTAAACTGAAGAGGAATTGATACTGGGGATTTCTTCTCCTGGCATCCAGGATGGTCAAACTGTCATCCCTCTATTTCCATTGTTCATGCCAGTAGTGCAGTTGCGTATGTAACCTAAATACAAGAGGGGGGTAGCAGCAGGCCTTGGGGAACCTCAAGATTTGCAGAAATCCAAATGCTCTTTAAAAAAGCTTCTAGATAGTGAATGGTGGGAGGATGCAAAACAGCCTAGTGTGTATTGGACTTACTTAGTGGCCATGGGATTCTGACTGATTCTTGGAGGAAAGTATAGAATGGAAAGGCTAGAACCCATAACAGCAATTCTCCGTGCTCTGCCCTTTGTTGCAGGTTCTGGTTGTTACGTTTAGCACCCTTCTGCACCTGCTGGTGGACCTCCACTTCCATTTTCCACATCCGTGGATCTTTGCAGCCTAGTCCTTCTCTTGCATCATTGTTCAGAGTTGTAGCAAAAGTGAGAGCCGGCAAAGCCTAATATCCTCCAAATCCTGTGTTGCACCAGAGACTCCTTGCTTTTGCCCTCATGAAGCTGCAAAAGCTGAATGTCAGATGAATTTGGCAATTGCGGCTAGAGGCCAATGGTGCCCACCACCCATGTTCAGACACGTATTGCAAGCTTCATGAAAAAAGCGTTATAGTCTCTGCACATTGTATAAAGATCGTATGATCTCTACCATTGATATGATATACAGATAGATATAGATAGATGATCATTGCATATAATCCTATGCTCATCACTGGGAAACAAATTTTGCACAAACTTTAGGGTGCTTTGAAAATAAAAAAATGTTAGTGATGCCAGGAAGACAGAAAAATTAGTGAATACATGGACCAAAAAATCCCTTTCAATAGTGCTGCTGATTAATTTTAGATTCTAGATTTAATGGCCTTATAGGGTAAGGAGCAGCAGTCATTCTTGGCCAGGGGATGCTTCTTGAAGTAACTTGCATTACCCCACATCCTTCGTCATTCAACAAGTCCACTCCACTGTGTTGGGGACTTGGCTGCACTCCAGTCAACATCTGGGGATCTCCAGGTGCCAACACTGAGGGGCACTTGGAGTGAGTAGCAAGGCAAAGGGGTCTTCTCAGTGGTGGCTCCCCAGCTGTGGAATTATTTCCTCACTGAGGTCCGCCTGGTGCCAACCTCATCCTCTTCTTGTTGCCAGGTAAAGATGGCCCTCTGTACCGATGCATTTAAAGGCATGCATGGACATGTAAGAGCTTGAGTGGGGTACACATCCCAGGGCCTTTACAAGTCTACACTGTATCATATGATATTTTGGCTGTATGTAATTTATTTTATTCATTTTTTTGCATTTTAAAAAAATTCTATTGTATTTTCTTGAATTACCTATGTTGTAAAGCACCTGAGAGCTTTGGCTATTGGGTGGTATACAAATGCATTTATTATCGTTACCATTACCATTATTGTTATTATTATTCTGCTTCATACAGCCTTAACCATTATTCTGCTTAGTACAATTCAGAACATCTGCCCTGACAGCCCCATCAGTGCCTCTTTCACTCACATCTCATTCTGCTCAATGAGCACTGACTGCCTGGGCCGGGCTCTTCTCCTGCTTCGTTGATGAGCTCTCTTCCCTTCGGTAGGTGCAAGGGGTGAGCCTTCGCTCTCTCTACAAGCGATCCGCTGGCCGGGTGACATTCACCATGGATCCGGTGAGGGACCTGCTCATCTGGGCAATTGTCCAAAACCGCAAGGAGTTGGCTGACATCATTTGGGCCCAGGTAAGATCTGCTGCTCACTAGCCATCTCCAGGCAGGGCTGCACCCCGCTCATGAGCCCCATAATGGAGCCGTTGCTGAGAGAAACACAGCTCTTTACTTGGTCCTGAGACCTGCATGCAAAGCCTGCAAAATCCACTCCTGCAAGCGACAGTCTCCGAGGGTGGGCAGAAGGCGAGAACGGCCGCTCCTTCCGCACGTGCCCAGGCAGGGAGGTCTCTGGAATGCACCACTTCAGGCTACACCCAAGAGCGCAAAAAGCTTACTGTTCCTTCATTTTTAATTTAAAAATCATAGAAAACTAGGCTAGATTTACAAGTATAGAGGTTTACGAGTTGCTGCTATTATTATAACTACTACTACTACTATTATGTTTACTACTAGTAGTAGTAACCATAATTATAAAATATTTAGTCATGGTACATTACATTTACATCAGACCCTTCATCTTAATATTTATTTATTTATTTATTTATTTAAAACTTTTGTATGCCGTCCCCCATGCAAAGCATCTCGGGACAACTCACAGGCGTCTCAGAATGGCTCACTTATAAAATATTTAGTCATGGTGCATTACATTTACATCAGTCCCCATGTCGCTAACAATATCCTCTCCCCCCCCCACCCCTTTTATCCTCACAACAACCCTAGGAGGTAGCTTAGGCTGAGATTCCAGGGCCATCTGGTCGGCCTCATGGCCAAATGAGGACTAGAATCCCAGTTCGGCAGTCTTAATCACTGCATCACACTGGCATTTGTATCCTCATCATCCAGCAAAGAAGAACATTCACTGATGGAAATCCCAGCCTGCAGTGTGAAGTGGCAGCGCCCACATGCAGGCTTACAACCTCAGTGAGAATGCGGCCACAGCCAAAGCCTTGAGGCGGCAGTAGAAACACGGTACAGTTGTCTGCAGAGGAAGAAAGGGAAAGGGATCTGTGCTGAAAGAGCAACCTCCCTTTCGAAACAGAGGACTCCCGAAGGTTACGCAGTCAACCTGGGACAAGAAATATCATGTTCTTGCTAACCTGAATCCCTTCTGCTTCAGAGCCAGGACTGCATTGCAGCAGCGTTGGCCTGCAGCAAGATGCTGAAGGAGTTAGCCAAGGAAGAAAACGACACTGACAGCACTGAGGAAATGCTGGCGTTGGCAGAAGAGTACGAGTGCAGAGCCATTGGTGAGTCGGGGCCAGGTTGGTAGGCCTCTGACTGGGCAGACTGGGAAATTCTGCCATCCTTCTGAACCGGTGGCAGCGCTTTGGTCCAGATTTTTTGAGTTGAGTTTGCCCTGGCTGCCCCACTTGTACTGCAAGCCACCATGGGGGTACCTCATGACTACACTGGCCATACAAATCCCAGGGATTCCGTTTAGTCCAATATATCGAAATTATGCTGCATTCTTACATAAAGGCAGAGACTTTTAAGACTAAAAGAGCTGCATACATGAGAGAGCTGAACTTTCCTCTTTCCTGCAGCTTACCTTCCCAAAGCTGTTTTTTCCAGGTGAGTTTCTCCCACCTACTTTCATGATTGGAGCCTACAGGCAAGAAAACAAGTTTGTAATGTCATGTTACAGGGAGATAAGCAGCAGAAAAGGAGGAATTTCAGTTCATCTCACCAACATGACTCTGTTGCTCTTCAGATTGGTCCCCTGATTCCTCTGTTAGTGTTTTGGTCAGAACTGAGCATGGATTTACCACATCATGTGTAATACATCGCTATTATTTATTATACTTACATCATGTTCTTTCTCCAAGGTTGAAGGTGGAATACATTAGCTTGAGGTACACTGTGGCCCAGGGTTACCCACTAAGTCTCATAGCTGAACAAGAATTAGATTTCAATTCTCTTCCACGGGCTCCCATCTCTACACCAAAAAGTATCAAAGTGGGGTCTGTGGGCCACTAGTGCTCCATGGGCTCTTTCAAATGGTCCATGAAAAGTTGGAGAACCATCAGGAACCTTGGCACTTGGTCTTTCACTTCATTATGTTTTTGGTGGAGGTCAAGCTAGTCATGTTGATTAGGGCTGGATTATCAGACAAGTTACTTGCTCTAACCTAGGGCCAGTGTTTTTCATTGTATGGAACTTTGCTTATGATGCCATAATGAAGAAGAAAAAAATGTTATCAAAAGGGAAGTTATGGCCATGCCTTGGTTTCTAGGGACAAAAAATTATTAAATGGTATGTCAAGACCTGCAGAAATGTTCAAGTAGGAAAAAAATGTTTGAATTAAACTATCACACTGACTCTCACAGCCTTGACAGTGAACTGGTTGCTCTAGGCAACTCATCGTTTCTCAGGCTAAGCTATTGCACAGGATCCTCGTGAAGCTAAAATGTTGCTCAGCTTCTCAGAGGAAAGCTGGGAAAGAAATACAGGAGAGGTAATAAATATCTCTAATTCTGGTTGCACTTCCAGGAGTCTTCACTGAATGTTACCGCAAGGATGAAGAACGAGCCCAGAAACTTCTGATTCGTGTCTCTGATGCTTGGGGGAAAACTACATGTCTACAGCTAGCTCTGGAGGCCAAAAATATGAACTTTGTGTCACATGGGGGTATCCAGGTGTGGCTGCTTGCTTAGTGTGCTTTTAGAAAATGATATAAAATGGATTGAGTCCAGAATGAATTAACTGGATAGAAGAACTATGCTGGTAGAAGTGGCTGATTCCACCAACTCTTTCTCATGGCAATCCCTCACTCCCCTGAAAATGCTACATTGGGTTCAGACAACACAATAACCCACACTTAAGAGCTGAGTGTGGGTTGTTGTTGAATAGTGGTTTTTGTAGAAATGTGGATTATTGCGTTGTGCGAACTCAGATTCACTAATAAGCCATGGCTTGATAACTGTGAAAACCAATGAAGATAACCCATTATTTGTTGTTAGGTTGTGAAGTGTGGGTGGTTCACCATGGTTTGTTATCTTGGCTGGGTTCAAACAACACAATAACACACTGTTCAGCAACAACCCATACTGAGGCCATATTCAGCCCATGAGTGTGCTATTGTGTTGTCTGAATCCATTCAGAGAGTCAACTCCTGCTGAAAGGGGTGAGCAACCCCCTCCTCCAAACAGGTGGCAGAACCTTCCATAAGAAGAGCTCTTCCTCTTGTGAGAGACAGATCTTAGATCAAATCCTTTGCTGGTTATTGCTAATGCTATAGTAGTACTGCCTGCTTCTCTCCTCTTTGCAGGCCTTTTTAACCAAAGTCTGGTGGGGGAAGCTGAGTGTCGATAACGGGATATGCCAGGTCATCATGTGTATGCTGTTCTTCCCTCTTCTCTACACCGGCCTTATCACTTTCAGGTATTTGCAGGGCTTGGCTATGCTACCCCAGGGCAGGAAGATGCAGAACCCATTTTCTTGTATGTCAGAGGGCATCTCCATACGTTGCAAAACAGAGTGCCAGTCACAACCAGTAGTCATATTCATCTGCGGTTTCCTGGCCTCTACTCCAAAGGTCTAACTGGCCTGCATATTCTCCTCTTTTCACTCGGCATTTCATCTATTGTCTTATGTGGAGTGCAGGGATAGCATTCTGCATGGTTTGTTTTTAGAGGAGTAACAATTAGCAATGAATTCCTAATGCTTGTGCATGAAACAAAATAGGTGTGTGCATAGTCTTGATGACTGCATGTGCACACCCCCTTCTTCCCACTTCCAGTGCTGTCATGCATTAAAACCAAGACGAATGCAGTCAGGCTGATGAAATGCAACATCTCATCAGATTTGATCTCTGATACAAGCATGCACACCAAACCCAGCTTTAGCTTCCCTATCAGCAAATGCCTTCTAGATATTTAGGATGACACACCATCTGTCCAGGAGTAAATATGCCATCTGTCCAGGAGTAAATAGGTATAAAGATGTAATACATAAATAAGAAAACTTGCAAGATAATGCTAAGCTCCATGGGCAGCTATCCTGTCTGACACCTGACTAGACAAAGCTAAGCTTGGTCACTGGGAGGAAGCTACTTCACATATGGAGGCTAAGCAGGATTTCCCATATGGTAGAGTGTCCCTGGTTTTTGGCTGTCTTTGTGAAAGTTATCTCCCTCCTTCCCTCCCTCCCTCCCTTCCTTCAGAGAGAAGAGGCTGCAGCCAATGACTTGCCTAAACCGCTTTCGAGCCTTCTTCACTGCTCCTGTTGTCATTTTCCACTTCAACATCCTTTCCTACTTCACCTTTCTCTGGCTGTTTGCCTATGTCCTGATGACAGATTTCCAGTCCACTCCATCCTGGCGGGAGTACACCATCTATATCTGGCTCTTTTCCTTGGTGTGTGAGGAGACACGTCAGGTATCAGCTCCAGGGAGCATGGAAGAGTCATTGGTGTCAGTGCAATTAAATGAGGTGCTCCTTAGCATCTGCTTGTGTCTTAAGAACATATGAACATAAGAAAAGCCATGCAGGATCAGACCAAAAGTCTATCTAGTCCAGCACTCTGTACACACAGTGGCAAACCAGCTGTGTACAGGACCCCTCAAGCAAGATGGGTGCAAGACCTCTGCCTACCCAAGCTCCTTGGCAACTTGAATATGCAGGCATGCCACCTCTGAGAAAGGAGGAAGCACATGGCCTTCAAGGATAGTAGCCACTAATAGTTTCCTCCCTCATGAATCAGGCCAATCCCATTTTTTGGCCACCCAGAGACCGTGATGGTAATGGGCAGCCTTAAACAAATTTAATAAACAAACAAACAAACAAAGCCATCTAGATTGGTGGCCGCCACCACTTCCTGTGGCAGTGCTGGTCACAGTTTAATCATATGTTGTATGAAAAAAATATTTCCTTTTATCAAATAAATAAATTTAATATCTAAACTTCCCATCATTAAGCTTCATAGAATGACCCCAGGTTTGCATATTATTGTGGACGGAGAAAAATCTCTCCCTCTCTACTTTCTCTATTTTAAACACCTCAATCATGTCTCCCCTTACTCGCCTTTTTTCTAAGCGAGACAGTCCCAATTGTCTATAATCACTCTTGGAGCTGCTCCAGAACCCTGATCATTTTTGTTGCCCTTCTCTGCACCTTCTCCAACTCAGCAATGTCCTTTTTCAGGTAAGGTGGCCAGAACTGAACACAATATTCCACATGTGGTCCCACCAAGGATTTGGATAAGGGATGTACATTTTAGCAGTTTGCTTTCCATTCTGTTCCTGATGATACCTAGCATGGAATTTGCCTTCTTTAAGCAGCTGAGCCCTGGGCTGACATTTTCATCAAGATATCTACTGCTACCCCAAGATCCCATGGGATCTCAGTCACTGCTAGCTCAGATCCCATCAACCTAGACTTGAAGTTGGGATTTTTGGTCCCAACATAACATTACCTTAACACTGCCTTTACATTGAACTGCATTTGCCATTTTGATGCCCATTCTCCCAGCTTGGAGTGATACCTTGGAGCTCCTTGCACTTTCTTTTGATTTTCACAACCCTAAAAAGTTTAGTGTCAGCAGCAAAGTTGGCCACCTCACTATTCACCCCTAATTCTAGATCATTTATGAATAGTTGAAGTGTGTTTGTCCTAATACAGAACCCTGTGGGACTCCACTGGTGACATCTCTCCATTAGGAGAAAGTGCCATTTATTCCCATCCTCTTTGTTTTGTTCTTTAACCAGTTAGTGATCCATAAGAGAACACCCCCACCCCCTGTTTGTATTCCATGACTGCAATTTCCCAGACCCCCTTTTTTAAAAAAGATGGTGTTATATTGCCCATTTTCCAACCCTCTGGTACAAGGGCTAATTTTAGGGTCATGTTAAACGTTTTGGTAACAAGGTCAGTGATTTTATGCTTGAGTTCTTTGAGAACTCTAGGATGGGTACCATCTGGACTGGGTGACTTGTTGACTTTCCTTTTGCCAATAAGGTCTTTTGTCACTACCATCTGCCCTAATTCCTCCAGCTCCCTTCCAGTAAACATAACCTCAGGGTGAGGTATCAGCTGTTTGTCCTCTGCTGTGAAGGCTGGCAAAGTTTTGACCTTTGGAATTTATGTAAGAGGGAAGTAGAATGGTTACTCAGCTATTGGAACATTCTCCTTCAAGTGTGGCAAGTACTTTGCATCTGATTTTGGAACTAGAGATGAAAGCACAGTTTCCTGGTTCACAAGGAACAGGACACTGTGCTTTAACAAACCCTTGGAGTTCCCAGGGTAATGCATAAGAAAGGAAAAGAGGGAACGTCTAAGCCCAATGCTAGTTTTCAGTCAATAATTTATTGGACTGAGATCATTATGTCTGAACCAGGCCAGTAAAACCATTTCTTCTTCCTTTAGGTTTTTTATGATCCTGATGGATTTGGCTTGGTGAAAATGGTTTCCTTGTACCTCAGTGATTTCTGGAATAAATTGGATGTGTGTGCCATCCTAATCTTCATAGCTGGCCTGGTCTGCAGGTGAGTTACAATGCAATAATACCAACTAGTGTGAGAAATGGAGGAGAACAAGGAAATTTTGGAAAATGTGTCAGTCTATCATTTGCCTTTTCAAGGTAAATAAGAGCACATGAGAAGCCATGCTGGATCAGACCAAAGGTCCATCTAGTCCAGCACTCTGTACACACAGTGGCAAACCAGCTGTGTACTGGACCCCTCAAGCAGGATGGGTGCGAGAGCTCTGCCTGTCCAAGTTCCTCAGTAACTAGAGTATGCAGGCACACCACCCCCAGTAAAAGAGGTAATACATAGCCAGCAAGGCTAGTAGCTCCTGACAGCCTCCTCCTCTACGATTCTGTTCAATCCCTGCTTTCCACAGCAGTGAATTCCATAGTTGTAAAGAAGCACTTCCTTTTATCTGTCCTGAACCTCCCACTAATCAGCTTCATGACCTTGGGTTCTAGTGTTGTGGTGGAGGGAGAAAAATATCTCCCTCTCTACTTTCTCTACATATGCCATCATTTTAAATACCTCTGTCATGTCTCTCTTTAACTCTCCTTTTTCTAAGCTGAACAATCCCAGTCATTTTATTCATTCCTCAAAGGGGAGTAGCTCCAATCTCTTGATCGTTTGCATTGTCCTTTATACTTTTTCCAACTCAATAATATTCCTTTTCAGGTAAGAACTGAGAACTGAGCACAATATTCTAAGTGTGGAAATACTAAAGATTTGTATAAGGGGTGTAAGATCTTGGCAGTTCTATTTTCTCTTCTGTTCCTAATTATGCCTAGTCTGGAGCTTGCCTTCTTCACAGCAGCTGAGCACTGGGCCAGCATTTTGACTGAGCTGATCACCGCTATCCCAAGATCCCACTCTTGCTCAGTCACTGCTAGCTCAGATCCCATCAGCTTATACTTGAAGTTGGGATTTTTGGTCCCAGCATTTTTACATTTGCTTACACCAAACTGCATTTGCCATTTTGATGCCCATTCTCCCAGCTTAGAGAGATCCCTTTGGAGCACCTCACATCCCCTTTTGTTAACAACCCTAAATAATTTGTTGTCATCAGCAATGTTGGCTACTTCACTACTTACTCCTAGTTGCACATCATTTATGAATAGATTGAAAAGCATTGGTCCTAACTTAGACCTCTGTGGGACTCTACTGGTTACATCCCTCCATTAGAAGAAATTGCCATTTATTCCCATCCTCTGTCTTCTGTTTATGGCCAGTTAGTGACCCATAAGAGGACTGTAGCAAGTGCTGAAAAAACCTCATCAAAATGTAGAGTGTTTCTTTTACCCAGATGCCTTGTGAGTTGGTTGTGCTGAACAGGGTTTTCTTGCAACACTCACCTTGGGAAAGCTGTTTAGCTCCTTGCTTGGGGTGGGTTTATTTTCTTTATGTGAAGCTGATTCCTGCCAGGCTGCAGTTCCCTTTAGATGGCATTTTGATCAGTTGGCCGAACTGGAATTGTTGACATGATAATTTAGCTTCTGCTGCTGCTCAGTTCCTGTTTGGTCCCCCTTAGGGCCTAATTTTTGAAAAGTCCCAGGCCAGTTCCTCCTAAGTGCATTCCTAAGCCTATTTCTCTGCACCGTTTTCATATTTTGGCTGCTGTGCTGGACATACCTTAGGAAATCCTGCAGGAAGAGTGTACACATAGCACACAGTCCTCTTTGTTTAATTGAATGACTGTTATTTGCTGGAGTTAGGAATCTAGTGCAGATATCTGAGGGTCAAACCACATGTTACATAAACTCTGTAGCATGTAGCTGAGAAGGGTACCACACCATTTAAAAATATGCACACCATTTTCCTTTGAAATTCCACCCCCCATACCCATGTAGGGGAGGGTGGGATTTGAGGCAGCGATACTGTGGCAGGCTTGGTTTAATCTTATCCTCCCAGTGCATGGTGGTTCTGACCCGAAACAGGTCCATGTGTACTTACTATGAGGGGAAAATATACTCAGCTACACGCAATTTGATCACCAAAACATGTTGTTTGAGTCTCTGTCCTCTGTTAATCAGACCTTCTTGTTTGTGGTAACCTGGTCCTGATATGTGCATTGGCTAACATTGTTAACTTTTTCATTCCTCTGCATCCAGATGGATCCCAGGCACCCTGTACCCTGGAAGGATCATACTTTCTCTGGCCTTTATTATTTTCTGCCTGCGTTTGATGCACATATTCACAGTCAGTAAAACTCTTGGCCCCAAGATTATCATAGTGAAGAGGATGGTAAGTTTTTGTTGTGATCAATAAACACCTACTGCTCCTTTTCTGATGTGGATGTCAGAGACAAGGAGGTCCTGGGGTGAGGGTTATATCTGCGACAAAGAAGAATCCTGTTCTCCTTTGTTTTCTGGACTTACAGATGAAGGATGTCTTTTTCTTCCTCTTCCTCTTGGCTGTTTGGGTTGTGTCCTTTGGAGTGGCCAAGCAAGCCATCCTGATCCATAATGAGAAGCGTGTGGACTGGATCTTCCGTGGTGTTGTTTACCATTCTTACTTAACCATATTTGGACAGCTTCCTTCCTACATTGATGGTATGGAATGCAGAATTGTTTCATACCCTGAATTAGCAAAGGTTCATTTGTTTGAATGAGAAGAATCCAGTGGTGCAGTAGTGGGAACCACATCATGCTAACAAAATCTATCCTGTTGGTCTCCACCTATGTGACATCAGTAATTTTAGTGCTAGCACACCACTGGACCCTTCCCAATGTTTCCCTTCACCACTAAGGATATGCTCAAACAACCCCAAATTGGTCTCAGAGGTGGCCTCCCCTGGCTTCCCTTGGACCAGCAGTAGCATGCATGAATGGTTAAGAGGGTGGATATTTGGCAACGGGACTCTTTTGATCAAATATGGCTTCCAACCATAGCTGTACTTGGACTTCTGGGGCATGGACATCTGCACCATGAGCAGCAATCAAGTTGTTATCATGTGCTGCTTGTCTTTACAGGGTGAGGAAATTATGCTGGGAGAGCCCACCTTTCACCCTCTCTTAAGCTGTGTTCACTTTGATTAAACAAGATTTAGGGAGCATATGCACTAAGAGCTGCTTCTTCATTGCAAGGCACTGTGTTCATCAGCCCTTGTTCCTATATCACTGCTATAAATAGCAGTCTGAGCATTCATGGGGTCCCCAGGGGATGAGATGAGATCACATGGTACCTCTCCAGCAGCAGTTCAATGGTAGCACATTTTAATAGCTATTCTGAGCGGAAGAAGAAAGTGTGAGGCTGTGAATCAGCTTTTGTGAATCACCTCTCTGAATTAGCAGCAGCCTTTTTCTAATCAATTAATGTAGGGCTGAGTCATTGATTCCAGCTCTTCCAAAAAATGTTAATTCTTCCCCACCCACCCTCCATATTCCTAACGGAGCTTGAGATGTACTATTGCTTGCTAAAGACAGTGCAATTCAGGTTACTCTCAGCAGGCAAGAGAATGGAATTTCCTCCTGTAGCCATCTTTCTTGGGTTCAATGTGCTTTGTGTCAGGAGTGAACTTCAGCCCAGACCAGTGCAGCCCAAATGCGACCGACCCATACAAGCCCAAGTGCCCTGAGAACAACATGGCTGACCAGCGGCCCATCTTTCCAGAGTGGCTGACAGTCATCCTGCTCTGCCTCTACTTGCTCTTCACCAACATTCTCCTCCTCAATCTCCTCATTGCCATGTTCAAGTGAGTTCCACACTTTGCCCCAGGTGGTGTCGTCCCCCTCCACTGACTGCCTCTCTGGCAGCACCAGAACCCCAAGGCTGAGGGGTGAAGGAAGGTGGAAGCGTAACACCACTGCCCGGGAAGCTGCTAAAGTCTCGCAGTGCAGTAACCACGAGACGGGTGCCAGCATGCATTCAGCGCTGGACAGATGAAAGGTTGTGAGGGCCGGAGGCTGAGCAGCGATGCAGATGTGGTATTCATGAGTAGCAATGGGCAGTGCCACAGTATGTGTTCTTCCAGTGTTGAGAATGATCTGCTCCTGTGGGATTTCTCCAATCCTCCCACATTTACCATATGTTTAGGGAATGACCCCCACACTCCCTCTGGCAGCCTGGCACTCTCCAAATATGTTGGACTACAACTCCCAGAATTCACCAAGCAGCAGCTGCTCCAGGGATTCTGGAAGTTGTAGTCCAACGCATCTGGAGGGCTCTTGGTTGGGGAAGGCTGCCCCATATACTCATGGGCTATTTTGAAGATGACCATCATTGTGCGGCAGAGCTAACTCTTGTGTTCTGCATCTCTCCCAGCTACACATTCCAACAAGTGCAGGAGCACACGGATCAGATCTGGAAGTTTCAGCGTCATGACCTGATTGAGGAATACCATGGCAGGCCCCCTGCCCCTCCACCCTTCATCCTCCTTAACCACCTCCAGCTCTTTGTCAAACGGGTCATTCTCCGGAAGCCAGTCACACAGCACAAACAGCTCAGTAAGACCTTTTCCTGGGTTTGGCCTTGCTGAGGCGGCTTTGGGGATCTGTTTGTCCCCAGGCCAGGGAGCGGGCCGATTCCTGCCTTTTGCCTAGGCTACACATCTAATCAAAGTGGGGGCAGGCTCACTGTGTCTTCTCCACCTAGTAGCACACCACTGTGGATAGGTGAGGCAGGTTGTTCCCAGTGGCAAACTGTTTCTGGGTTATACAGCCTGAGAGCAGCCAGCCTCTGGCCTTTCCATTCACCACAAAAATGGCTGTCAGTGGCCCACCAAAATTTGTTCTCCTGAAGTTTCCACTCATCCCTGATTGTGCTAACTGTTGTTATTCTCATCAGAGACACAATATTGATTCCACTCATTTGACTAAGACAGTTGCCAGTCCATTTCTCCTCATCTGGCACTGAGAAGGGAGCTGCATGTATGACCATTCTTCTTGTGTCTTATTTGACCTGCAGAAGAGAAGCTTGAGAAGAATGAAGAGGCGGCTCTCTTGTCCTGGGAGATGTACATGAAGGAAAACTATTTGCAAGTCCAGCAGTATGAACAGAAGCAGAACACTGAGCAGAAGATACAGGACATTGCAGACAGGTGAAGGCTGCCTTTGCATGTTGAGTAGCCGCCACATCAGACTAACTGGGAGTCCTACTCCTGGGACTCATAAGAATACGGCCCAGAAGAACTTTTTTAGAAACGTAGCAAGCTGCCTCATTTTGAGTCACAGCATAACTTATATGTAGCCCAATACTGTTGACCCTAACTGGCAGTGTCTCTCCAGGTTTTCAGGCAGAGATTTCTCCAGTCCTACTTAGAAATGTTTTTACTTATTTATTTAAAACATTTCTATGCCGCCCCCATCGCAACAAAGCCTCGGGGCGGCTCACAACAAAAACAAAAACAAACAAAATCATACAAAAATTATACACTAAAAATATTAAAACCCGATGCATCTCAGCTTAATTTTTTTTAAATCCTACATAATAAATTAACACTTAAAATCAGTTTTAAATAAAAAGGATTGAATTTGGGATCTTCTGCATGCAAAGCATGTGTGTTATCACTGAGCCATATCTCTTGCCCTCAATTTGAGGACATTTAGCAGCTCTGCTAATATTTACTGCTAGCTATTTATTTATTTAAACAGCTTCTATGCCGCCCCATTGCATGAGCCTTGTGACAGCTGCAAGTTCCTCATCACCACACCACGCCACTCTCCCCTACCCCAATTTGCCTATCCTGATTTGGGATACCAGTTGATGGGGTATAAGCCCAGATGCTAGTCTAGTTGAGGAGTGGGATCTGCCTACTCACAGACCTGGGTGGAAGGTTACACGCACAAGCAACCAGGCTAGAGAGCTCAGCTGCCCTCCCTGCAATCCTGCATTGATTGCATACTGAACACTCACCCCTTTTTCCAGAGTGGATACGCTGGTAGAAATGCTGGATCTTGATCAGGTGAAAAGGACAGGGCTGGTGGAGCAGAAGTTGGAACATCTGGAAGAGCAGGTGAGGCTGGCTTCTAAGGCTTTCCCCCACATTAGTGCAATGGGAAAATGCTGAAGAAAGAGGAGTCATGTATGTGGAAAGGGGAGTCATTCTGATCATAAGCACAGCCCAGGCAGGGAACTGAAAAGGTTGGGAAGCAGATGAGGTCTGCCACCCTGTCTTGTGAGCTGCATTACTAACTAGATCCGGTAATACACTTCCAGATGCAAGAGAGGTCTCCTTAGACCTTCAGATTCCAGCTCCTTTTTCTTCTGCAATTATGCAGAGACAGGAAATCTGGCACATAGTTTGCTCACTTGCATCCTTAACTTTACATAAGGGAGGAAGTTGTTTTCTGAGAAAGAAGGAAAATACTATTTGAATGACTCACCAATAAGAAAATTGTATCCTAGGTATGGATGTGTAACAATAGGAATTTTGTTCTGTTTAAATCTGACAGAGTTTTGTAACACTTCCATTCTAGTAAGTGGTGGCAGGCTGTAGTGAGTTTTTCCCCCCCGATTCTGGAAATATTTGGATTTTTTTACACTCATTAAATCGATACTTTTTGGGCTCTGGGATTTGTGCAAATGCAATCATGAAGTTTATTATTATTCAGGACTTTATATTTGTGAAAATGAGCTTGTGATGGGTTTTATTATTTTTCAACCCTTTATATTTGTTCAAATATGATTGGTTTTTTTCAGTCAGTAGTCTTTTGCAAGGGCCCTGTTTGCTCATGTTAAATACCCTTGTCAGTATCATGCTCTCCACATCCTACTTCCTATAGCCCAAGGGAGTTATAGTCCATTCCTGGAAATTCCATCTTCAACTTTGGTGCTTCCCTCCCCCACCTTCAATGAAGAAGTGCCGAAGTGGATGGTAAAACTGACAAGTTCTTTCACAGGTAGAGCATAGCTGGACCAAATTAATATGGCTCTGCCACAGTCTTAAAAAAAGATCCATAATCCACCTTTTGGATCAACTTTCTACCAGTTGAGTCAATGCCATTGGGGCGGAAATAGAACAAAATCTGCCAGGACCAAACTGGTAAAATCTATCAAGATTTCACCCCCAAAATGTAATTTTCATGCATTCCTCATCCTGGACCAAACTTGAAAGTAAAGAGTTCATGCCCAATTTTCTTCTTGGGTTAACCACTTTATTGATTGATTGATTGATTGATTGGATTTTTATCCCACATCATTAGCCAGAGGGAACCTTACTCTTCTCCTCTGCACTTTCTGGGTGCTGATTGTTTGGCATGGGCATTAACAAATTTGCTGGGCTGCTTCTGTCTAGACATTCCAGTTTGCCAAGGCACTGAGGTGGATTGTTCACTCGCTCTCCAGCAGTGGGTTTGGACTAGAGGAAGAGCCTCCCATCATAGGTATGTCTGGTAGAAAGCATGTGAACCTGAAGGCTGCCTCTTACAATACATTTTCTACTCTGGTGCTGAAACTTGAATGCAAAAGAGACATAGCACATTGTTTATGAGGGTGCATGTGTGGGGTATTTTCATCTGGACTCTGGACAAACTGGATCCTGAACCTTTTCTCAGACTATTTGCATTTTGAGGGAAAACACTGAATTGACACTAGGTCCACAAAGCTGAGAAACTGGAAATAAGGGCTGATGCTTTAACAGATACGTCCCATGATCAATAATGCATTTGTGCTATGTCACAAATTTGCTTACTTACAACTTACCCTCCATGCACCACACTTTTCCTTGGTCTTTCAGGCCCAAATCCAGATGGGAAGGATCGAGCACCTGGCACCAAGAAAGAGGCTACATGCTGTCCTAGCCATGCATTATTTTTTTGAAGCAACTGAACTGTACTATATTGTTAGAAGAATCCTTCTGTTAATTGACCCACAACTATTTGTTTCTTGTATGCAAGCACAATTTGTAACAACATGGTGCAATCTTTTAACTGATCATGAAATACAAATGATAAGGAATTAGCTTTGGCATCCAATTTCCTAGCTTTGTGGACTTGAACCAAGGCCTTAGCGCTGGTCTTAAACTGGCAGGGTTTTTAATCATTTTTAAAAAGAAAGTTCTTCTTCTTCTGAAAAAAAAGAAAGAACAACAAAAACACAAACCAAACACACACACACACACACACACACACACAGAGAGAGAGAGAGAGAGAGAGAGAGAGAGAGAGAGAGAGAGAGAGAGAGAGAGTAGATGGTACAAATGAATAGATACGTTCCTGATTGTTTAGAAAACTTTACTTTGAGTTTGCCTGCACAGGATTCCAGCATAACTAAATCAACTTACTATTACCTGGGTTCAAAATTTTCCTCTATTCCTCTTCCATGTTCAGAATACTGACAGAAACATTGAAAGTCCTCTCGTAACACCAACTTAATGGCAGAATTCTAGCTTCACAGTGAAATTTAGCACGTTCAACATAATTTTGACAGCAGTGGCTGCCAAAGACTTTCATGGGGCAGAAAAACCTTAATAATTTTTGAATTGCTGCTTACAAATTCACCAGTCCAATAAAAGGCATGAATTCTTTGGCTTTCGCCAAAATTAGAAAGAAAGATATGATAAGTCAAATAAGGCTTAGAGAACAAAGTACAACTATATTCTTGCTCAGCACTTTTTACCTTGCTGTACCTGTGGCAGTTTTGATTGGATTGCTCTGAAAGTTCACATAGCTATAGACCTTGTTAGGTAGGTCATGGCTGCTAGGTTTCATGTTTATTAGTTAAACTGATCATATGTACTGTATAAGCAGTAGAATTTTGAGGCTTATAATGATGGACTTGTTCCCCACTTTGTTTTACAACTCAAGTAAAGGGGTACTCCTGTACCTCTTTAATATTCAATGTGTGTATGTAAAGGAGAAGGAGGAGAGAAAGAGAGTGAGGGGGAGAGAGAGTCAGAAATGAAGGAATTTCTTGGTTAATCTGGAAAGCTATACTTCATTATAGAACTGTAAAACATGAAGATGCTAGAATCTCCCTTGGCCCTCTGCACAGAGAGTTTCAACTTTATTTGCTCATGTTGAGCTCTTAAGAGCCAAGTATGAAATGAATTGAATGGAAACTTCAGAAGCCTGCTTTTTATTCTAAAGGAATTTGGATGTAGGCTCTTGTGAGAAAATAGTATATAGTTAGCACTAGAAGCAACTGATTTTGTTGTATGTTTCAGCCTCAGTGTTACATTGAGGGTTCTACAGTTCTCTGTTGGGATTTCTGTACTTGCAATGGTGGCTTAAGTACAGCCGTACTGGTTTAGACCAAGAGTCTATTCTACTTGTTAGGTATTTGCCGTCTTATCTAAGAAACACCACGGTGGGTCACTGACATATTAATTTAGCTCAGAATATTGTCTACAAGTGATGGCCTGCCTGGTGCAAATAAAATAAATTCCAAAAATACACACAGAAAGAAGTGCAGCATCTTGAATGTGTAGTGTACATAAGGAATCTGGTTTGTCCTAGTTCCCAGCAGAGCCCCAGAAACGAAGGAATGTCATCCCTCAGAGGAGATCCCAGCATCTTTTTTCACACTATACCACGTGAGCGCCAGGAATCTCTTGTACCCTAACTCCACTGCTGTCCGCTTTCCTGTGCCAGATGAGAAGGTGCCGTGGGAGGTATGAGCCTTCAATCTCAGGAAACAAGGCTGGGTTCCATGTAGAAAGAAAAGGGCATGAGCGAGGGCCAGGGCCATGCATGAGGGAAATTCGGGGCATTGTGAGACTATAGACTTCAGGTGGTTTACTAGCCTTTCCCTCTGCCCATAAAACCCTAAGAATGCTTAGGGGAAGTGCTGCAAGGTGGCCAGGGGCAGTGGGACGCACCCAAGAAATATCTAAAATGAGTGATCTCTGCCACAGGCCTTAAACAGCTTTCAGCCCAATGATGAATTCAATTTTGGAGGAACTCTCAGGGGCTACATGTTATCTACCCCTGATGTACCAAAACAAGTTAATTTTGACCTCTGTAGCTGTTAAAAACGATTTGGAAACAGTTCCAGATCTCCCAGAGTTGCTAACCCTGATTTACACATTGCTTTTCTACTAAAAATAACTTGCAGTGTGGCTCACAAAATCATAAAAGGAAGTAAGAATAACCATCAAAGAAAAATATTAATTAAAACCAATAAAGATAAGCAGTCCTGGTTTCAGAGCTGCCAAATGAAGGAATCCACCAGAATTTGAATCCAAGGAATTCTTGAGGTCTCACATGGCAGTTTGCAAGACACTCTTGCATTGAAATTCAGATATTTGTTTGCTATGGGGGACTTCAGGATAGGTCTGAAACAGGCTTTTCCCCAACAGATAGAGTTTGAGATCTACAACCCACCCTTCTACAGTGCGGAAAGGGAAGAGAATGGTACACCGGACTTCCTGAGAGAGTAAGTGTGCCTTCAAGCAGCCTTCCCACCCTGTATTCATGGTACCTGAGGTTGCCTTAGGTCTCTTTCTGTCCTTGTTTCTTTTTCTTTCTGTTTCTTTCATGTACACTTTGGTGATTACCCTTCTCTCTTTGCATTCCTTTGGGTTTGAGGCTATTTTTCAGTTACTGCAAATGCTGAGGAGATTGAAAACTTTTCTCCTGTTTTTAGCTGCTTGGAAAATCTTTCAATGATAAACTTCAACAGTATAGATGGAGATATCAACAGACAGAGCTTCCACGGCACCTATCTGGTCAAGGATGACCTGCCACTGTAAGTGAGTTTGATGGTATGGATGGGAACCTGGGCTGACTTTATCTACTGGAAACAGGTCTGACCCACAGGCCAAAAGTTCAGCACCCCTGATTTTAAAGATCTCAGAACTAGGAAAAACCTCTGAGACGTTTAAGATCTTCTGCCAGTTAGAGTGGGCAGGACTGGTGGAAGTGTGTGTGTTGAACCTCCTTCAGCTCAAGGGCCAAATTCAATTTCACAGAAGCTCATGAGTGTTGCATTCCCATAGTCGGAAGGGCCAAAGGCAAAAGGGGCAGGCCCAGACACCAAAAATGCTTGTGGGTTATAGCTTAGAGTCTTAAGGCTTGTCAGTAAATAAGCCTTAAGAGACACTTTAAAAGTGGGTTAGAAATCACACAAATGCCAAAAGGCCAGAAAACACCGAATGGCAGACAGGCAGGAAGAAAACTAGAAACACTAGATGATGTAGTAAGTGTCATGGCCTTCTGGCAAACCCCAGAGAGGTGAATTTGGTTCCCATACCTAAAGTTCAAAACCCCGGCCTAGGTCAGCTGGCCTCCTGACTTGTTATGAGGCAGGTCCTTCTCCCTCAGTGGAGAGATATATTCTGCTATGGCTCAGACCTTCCACCTGTTGCTCAAGCAGTGCCACATCAGTCCAAACATATTGTCCTGCCTCTGTTGGAGGAGACCCCACCCAGTTTGTTGTCTCTCTTTGCAGCTCCAGGACCAGGTCCTGGTGAGTCTGAGTTCAGTTAAACCTTTGCTAGTAATTACTTCCAATGAAATCCCCCTTGTGTTTCTCCTTACTTGAAATGAGAAGAGCACCTGGGACAAAAGCATGTCTAGGGCCCTTCCAGTTGATGGGCAGCACCAATGCAGATCTTTCCCCTTACAGGAATCCCATGGGAAGGACAGGATTGAAGGGTCAAGGGATCCTTCGCTTCTTTGGACCAAATCATGCCCTTCACCCTGTTGTGACGCGGTGAGTACAGCCAAGCCTTTATTCCTCTCCCCATTAGCTCTGTGCTGAGGGCTGGGCTAAAAACCATGAAAGAAACTGGAAATGAAATGCTAGCAGTGATTCCTGTCTGCATTTTCAGCAGTCCATTCCTATTCCTTAGTTCATGATACCATTGGGGGCAATTTGATCTGCTGTATTTTGAGAGAAGTGAGCAGGTTTGTTCTCTTGTTTCAGGTTTACACTCATCTAGAGGTCAGAAGCAGCCTGCTTTTCGCAGGTTGACAGTTCAAAGTCCCCTGGTTTTTGGCTTTTTGGTTTTTTCACAAGGGAGCCCTAGCTGTTAGCTACAACACCCTGGCAGCTAAATGTTGTAGCCATGACAACAGCAGAGTTGGAAAAGAAACATGGATGTCCGTAGCCTAAAAACAGGCCGATGCAGACAAAGTGGGGCTGTATGTAGCTTCCTTGCTTTTGAAGGCCTTTTTCACACTGACACAAAAGCAGCACAGTTAGAGAAGAGGTATTTGTAGCCAGGAATGCTAAATAGGCCAGGGAAGTCTACCACAGTGGTTCTAAACCTACTGTGTAGAAGCCTCTCCTGAGCATTTATTTCTTTTCTCTGTATTTATATAGTTTGGAGTACATTTATATCCAGTCTTCCTTCCATCAAGGAACTCAAGGCGATGTCCAAAGTTCCCAGGCAGTCTCTTGTTCAGACACTGGCCAGACCCTGACATGCCTAGCTTCATCAAAGTCACAGCATCCAGCCATGTCATACTGCCCCATAACATTTTTTCATGTGTTTGCAGATGGAGGAGGAATGTGGATGGATCCATTTATAGGAAAAGCTTAAAGAAAATGCTGGAAGTCTTAGTGGTCAAATTCCCATTTTCAGATCAATGGGCTCTGCCTGGGGTAAGTGGTGATGAGATAGTCGTCCATCCAACCTAGATTTGAAGAAGCAGCAAAGTGTAGGCTGATGTCCAATGAAGTCTAACAAACTCAGAATAATAAACAGCATGTTGGGAAAACAGGCAGAGACATGTCACTGGAAATTCGTAAAATGGAATGGTGCCTGGCTCCATTCCTGGGAGCTTCTTGTGAGCCATTATTTCCTCAAAAAAAAGCTTCTCAAGCCCACACAGGTTTTCTTTGCACACACACAGCCTTGCATTTTCATCTGCTTGGAAAGCCAGGGCAGAGCAGTGCCACTTCTGTTGCTCTGCAGACCCTCCTGTGACTCTGGAATGATCCATGGATTGATGCTTATGCTTAGTTCAGCATCAGTCCACCACCTGGTGCATAGTCTTTGAGCTTAGCCTTGCTGGGAAGATTGTGCCGTGAACATGCTTGCATTAATGGAGTGGCTGGTGGTGTTTGTGATGAGGGCTCAGCTGGGGATGAGGATATGGAGGCAGAGTGGTCCTGCTCCTCTGGTCCCAGGACTCTGGTGTAGCCATCACCATTCTTAACCAGATCCAGACACAGGAAGAATTGATAAGTTGCTCCCAGCTCTTGGAAGAGTAGCTGCGGAGTGGCCAAGTCTGGGAGCTGTTCCCCTGAAGCTTCCCAGAGGAGCAGGAGGAGTTGGGCTCATGAACCACTGGGGACAGGTGTGCACTGATATAAAAACCAGGTGTTTGTTTGTTTGTTTGTTTGTTTGTTTGTTTGTTTTTGAGATCGTTTGGGATGCAGGCACAACAAAACACCAAAGAAAGGCATCTTTCTCCAAGGCTGCTCAGTGCAGATGAGAACAGCTTAGTTACATGCAAAAATCGTTCTTCCGCTATCATGGGAACAACTTGCTTGGGAAGTGCCAAACTATTGGGAGGTGGGAGGAACTCTTTCTCATTTGTTGTCAGGAAAACTTTGATGGTTGGGAAATAGTTGGGAGTCTGAAGGCAAGTGGCACAGTTGGCCTTTTGCGCAGCTGCTAGTGGGCAGAAACTTTTGCTTCTTTTGCTCAGCATCCTCATCAGTTTTGTACAAAGCCCTATCTGCTTTTTACTTATGGGTAATGTTTTGATTTCTTTCCAGGGATCTCTGGAGCCAGGGGAGGCCTTGCCACAGAAGCTGAAGAGGATTCTGAGACGGGAATTCTGGCCACAATTTCAGAAATTGCTGAATCAGGGTACAGAGGTATTTGGGGCCTTGACTGGGGCTTGACAAAATCAGCAAAGGAGTCGTGTATAGGTACTGCCAGTAAAGGTGGCCTCTTTCCCCCTTCGCCCTACAGAGTGTGTGGTGATGATGGGGACTGTGCTTGGTGCATGGTGCCCCAATAGCACACAGCACAACAGAGAGTCAATAACATCAAGAAAACGAAAAACAGATTCTTACAAGCCATTGGTATATGGCAGTGGATCATCCTTCCCCAGTCTGGTCCCCTCCAGATGTGTCAGACAACTTCCATCATTATAGCCAGCCTGGCTATTGATGGGTGTCACAGTCGAGCACATCTGGAGGGCACCAGCTGCTGTAGGCAACCCTCTGGCCACACCCCTCTCACCTGCTGACTTCCCTGAGCAATTTCTGCAGTGCCTGAAGGTTCATGGCACCAGGAACTGGTTGAAATCTTATGACTGTTGTTAACCAAGTCAGATTGGTTGATGTCTGTGCTTGACAGTCACCCTTCCCTCCTTTGTGTGGCACAGAAAGGCAGGCCAAAGTCCCATGACCACACAGTAGAAGTTACGTCCAACAAGTATGCCCAGCTACTCAGGCAGGCCATCCATTGACTTGATTCTGAGGCAAAGAGATAGAAAGATGTCCCTTGGTCCATCAGCCTTAGCTTATCTGCTGTCTGCCAGCTCTGCCACTCATAAATCCTCTTCACTGGAGATGCCTGGGATAATAGTTGTGTGCATGGACTGCACTACCAGCTTGCCACCTCCCTCCAATGCTCCACCCTGCTTCCAAACAACAGACAACAGTGCAGGAGTCTTCATTAAGCTTAGCCTCTGGCATTCAGCCAGAATGTGATTTGCTTCATCTTACAAAATACAGAGCAAGAATAGCTTGCCTCAGACATGGGTGTGGGTGGTTTCCTTGGCTCTTTCATTCACACCATGAGTTCAAGAATTCACCACACTTTTCGGCATTTTGGTGGAGGCCAGTTCATCTTGAAAAGGAGCTGAGCAAGACCCACCAGGTCCGTTCGTGGCAGAGGAAGCTGATTTATTTTAAAAGTTCCTTGCTGCCATCACCTTGAGAGGAGAGATCTTTAGACTTGTAATGCATTTCCACTCCCTTCTGGAACATGCCATTCTTTCCCTGTCGCTCCTCCCCTTTCCTTTTATCCCCTCTTCTTCTAGGTGTACAAAGGATATCTGGATGACCCCAGGAACACAGACAATGCCTGGGTAGAGACAGTGGCCATTAGTGTGCACTTTGAAGACCAGAATGATGTGGAGATGAAGCGTATGAATTCGGTACATGTCACAATGGCACTTCTTACTATTATGCCACAGGTTTCTGCACCAGATGCAAATTCTGAGGTTCTGTAATGCCACATTTTGCAGATTCTGTGGCATGAAGCTGTGGTGGGCAAGAGAGAGAATGAGCAACTCTCTGGATCCTAGCCATAAGGACAGCCATGTTGTCAAGAGGGAAAGGGAGGGAAATGTAAGAAATGAGCACCTTGAGTATGTGGAAAACGGAAATCGCTGGGACGAAAGGAGCAGGCAGATACTTGAGTGAAAGAAAGAAGAAGAGAGATTGGGAACAGCTTTTACTTTGTGTTTAAAATAGGTTAGATCACACAGTTTCTGAGAGTGCAGTAAACAGGAACATTCAGCAGTCCTAGGTGTAATCAGGTGTCAAGTGTCATGCTATATATAGCACCTAAGTGGGAGAAACTGAACAGCCCCTGGAGTGAGTGTCAGTCTAGACATTCTTGATGGTCCCTAGTCAGCAGGTGCCTTGATGGTCCTGGAAAAAGCTCTCCCATTCTGTGACTGCTTCCCTATAGTTTGTGGAATACTGATGGGAAGCTGACAATAACCAATCTTCCTTTGCTCTCTGGGTGTTTTTTCCCTCCAGTTTCTCCAGGGCTGTGATCTTGAGGTGACTGTCCGGTGGCAGGTTGTGGACAAGAAAGTGCCCCTTTACATGAACCACAAAGAGCTCCTGCAGAAAGCATCTCTCCTCCTGGGAGCATACTACTGATGACACAGCCGCAGCAGCACCACAACCAATAAATTCCTCTCCTTTCTCTCCCTCAGCAGTTTCTAAACACAGTAAACCTAGTGGTACCCTCCCCTCTGGTGGTGTTCTTGGTATTTTTCCACATCAGTTGAGCCACACCCTGGATTTTCAGTTCAGAAACGAGAGCAGCAAGACTCACTCCAAGTCCAGTGTCTGCCTGCCTGGAAAATGAAGCAGAGCCTTCCTGCATTGTGCTACCTGGAGCACTGGGACCCAGCTGTGTCCCATGCTGTCTTGTGGAATGTGTAGAAGGCGAGGGATCCCGAGAATCTTGATGGGGATCTTGAATCTGTGAAGCATCCAGTGAGCATGGAAGGGCCTGGGCCTGGTTAGGATCTCTAGTCAATGCTTCAGTGCTAAGGGGAAGGGGGGTGAATGTCAAGCTGTGAGACTTCATCATCAGCCCTCTCTTTGAAAAGTGAGTACCAGCCCAGCATAGGAGCCATATGACAGCCATGGCAGGCTGAGCTGGGGAAGATCAGGAAGCATCTCTGAAGCTGGCAGAAGGGGCACTGCCAAGGTCGAGCTGCGTGGTGGAGCTCCTCCAGATCTAGCCCTTTCCTTTGCTTATTAAGGGCCTGGCCATGCTGAGATGCACCTGCCGTCTGCTCTCCTTAAGGTGGGGCTGTGGGCATGAAGCAGCCCCCCCACCCAGATATTGCTGGACTGCTGTGCCCATCGTCCCTCGCCAGGGGTCTTGCAGGAAAGGGCTACCAGGAGTTGTAGTCCAACGAGAGCTGGAGAGCCATATGTTCCCCACTCCTGCCTTTAGTGTAGCCAGACTCTGATCTCACAGTCTGCTGAAGTGCCAGAAACATGGCAAGGAGCCTCTGTCCCCATGCCTCGCACTGTGGAGCTCAGCCCAGGAGGGCACAAGGGCAACAATTACGCAGCATACACATCCGTCCGTGCACACAGGGTTCCTTTCAACTGCATGAGCATCTACTCCAGCATTAACTTACTGCCATCTCTTAGGCAGGCTGACAATTAAATTGCAATATACATTACGGAGGAATTAAGCCTAGTTCATTCAAAGAAACCCACCACATAATTTGCTTTTACTGAATCATTTTGCACCTCTGTGATTCAGTGTTCGCCACTGTGCCATTTAGGTGAAAAGATGTTGAATCTTGCATCGCGTTTGAGCTTAGTTTTTGAATGGAAAATGGGCGGTGGGGGAGGCAGGCAGGGTTGTTTTGTGGGTTTTTTACTCTATGGTTTCTTGCTTCACATGACTATTTCATTCATTCATTTCATTTCTATACCATCCAGTAGCTGAAGCACTCTAGGGAGTTCACAACAATCAATCAAATGCAAAATCATCCACAAGGATATAAAAATGACCCTCTTAAACCAGACACAGTCTGACATTTTGTTTCCAACACTGGCTGGTCTGGTGCCCCTCAGGAGAGGCATATGACATGGGGGATAAAACATTTAACCCCAGTATTTGGCCACTAGACACCCTAACTACATTAAGAGTAGAGATGTTTTGTTTAATCTGTCCTATGCATGTTTCACAGATTGTGAGGTGTCTTTCCTTCCCTCTCCCTCTCATTTAAAGACCCATTTTTCCCCAGACAGAAAAATATGCCAAAAAAAAAACCCTTTCCATAGCTTTCACTAGCACATTTTGTGCATTTTTTTAGCTCAGTATACAATCAGTGAACAGGGTACACAAAAGAAAGCTACACAACTTTCTGAAGATGTATAAACTGTTGTGTGTGTTTTAAATTGTGTATTTATTAGCATATCTTCCAGTAACTCATATTTCTGTAGAAACAAAATTCAGACAAAATGCTAAACCAGAGCTTCAGACTTGCCTGTGCCCTTCTGCCCTGTGGGTATCGAACTGAAAAGCTTCCACTTCCATTTTAGATGAACCACAGTTTAGCACATCATCTGAACACTAAGCTGTGGATAATTTTAACTTTGGAAAAGTTAAAATTGGCTTCATAAATCACTGTTTGAAGTTGGCTAGTTTCCACTAATCACAGTTAAAATTGCACCATTTGTTCAGGTTCAAAGGCAAGGTATGCTTAGCAGAAACTTCCAGATTCTTCTGAATTGCCACACTGAAGGAGAAGGCGGGACGAGGGGGGAGTCTATCTTACCATTACATCTGAGTCACCCTGCTCTCTTGAAATGTAATAGTTTCAGCTTTACCTAAAAGCCACTGATAAACCAGGTATAGTTTATAGTGAGGATATAGGTCTAGTTCTCCCCAAACATATCCAGAGAAGTAAAAAGGCACAAGGCTTTATGTTTTGTTATGTATGTACTTCCACTTGGATGTTGAAAACCTTTTCTTGCAATGTAACTGTGTCCTAGCAACTGATCTCATCTTTTTACTGCTCTCTGTTTTCAGGAATATTCTATATCTTATTTTGCCTTGTCCTGGGACAAAAAGCCTCAGTCCTCAAATTTAAAAAATGTAGTGTAAAATATGACAAGCATGTCTAAATTAATAATTTCTATTTTATTTCTTATGCTAGGAGCTGTATGACTTTTATCTAACATATTAGTGAAATTATTCAAAGCCAAACCAATTCATTTGAACTTAAGGATAGAATCAAATAGCTTGCCTGAATATACGTGGAAGGAATGAGCCTATAAGACAAAGCCATATTGAAAGTATTAATAGTAGGAAGAATTGGTTAAAAGTAGGTTGGGCAGATAGTTTCAAAACATGAAAAGTGTTACCCAAAAGACAACTGTGAAGTTTGGCTTGTACTAAGCAAATGCAAACTGTACTGAAAATAGACCTTAAAAAAATGAAATTGAGACAGTTCCGCATGTTCCGATCTGCCTGAAGCTAATGCACAAAGGAGCCTTCTCTAACCCTGTGTCCTCAGACTGTCTTGTACACCAACTTGCAGTTTGCCTCAGCCAGCTGGGGCACTGCGGGCACTGGATTTGCAGCACTACGGACAGCTCCTAGTGAGCTAATCACTCAGGCAAAGGCTAGAAGGGAAGTGCTCCGAAGCACCACCCTTCAAGTCCATTAAAGAGCCAACCAGCTGCCTTGAGGATGGGCATGGCTGCCTGTAGCTTCTCTTCTGCTGTGCTCCCCAAGCAGGCATAGCAATGCAAGAGAGTTTGGCATCCTGGGTCAAGGAAGCATATCCAAGAAGGTCTCGCCTGCAATTATTATTATTATTATTATTATTATTATTATTATTATTATTACATTTCTATGCCGCCCCTTGCCGAAACCTCGGGGCGGCTTACAACATGATAAAATACATTGAAATACAATAGTACATAATAAATTACCATTAAATATAAAAATACAAAAAATACATTGATTTACAAATATAAAATTAAAATTATCAGTATAAAATAAAAATATAGGAGGAGAAAGAGAAGGAAGAAGAAGTTGCCATGGCCTGATCATATGTTTTAACAATTGAAATGATGTTTAAATAAAAAGGTCTTTACCTGGCGCCGAAAAACCAGTAACGACGGTGCCAGGCGGACCTCTTTGTATAGATTGTATAGATTCTTCCTCTTCTCAGGTGCTCAGCTCCATGTTGGATGCTTGGTCCAGTTCCCTCGCACTGTCGTCTTAGAACTTGGCTGGCACACCTTCCCACAGTGACTCTGAGCTTGAGGTTGGGATCAGGATAAAAGTAACTCTACTGATGGCCCTGCAGTCCGATTCCCAATCATCCTTTCAATGAGAACAGATAACACACATGCACAGTTTCCCACCCACACTAGGCGCCCCACTGGTTTTCACACAGAAAGACGAGGCGTGCATCCATTCTTCTGTGCATTAGTCCTCTCTTTTGAAGTGAATGGGATCCATACATGCAGTACTTCTGTGCATGCATAAATCCCCATTCATTACAGTGGATGAATGTGACTGATAGATTCACTTGCAAATAAACTGTCGCTTAAACAATGAGGTATGTCAGCACACAAAATTACAAAATGTGATTAAACAAATGATTTATTTGCTGAAATGTTAAAGTCTGTTTTTGGCCCCAAGGCAGCTTATAAAATGGTCTTTAAATTATCAATTTAAAAATCCATTAAAAACAGAAAACAGGTTTGGCAACCATGATAGAAGTAACAGAGTGGAGAGAAAAGGGAGACCCCAATGCAGAGCAGAACAAATCTTAACAATGAAGAGGGGCCAACTGGGGACCCTGGAATAGTCATCTGGATGCTAGAACTGAAAAATCCTTTTCCTGTGTCATCCCCACTATCACTGCTGATGATGCTGAGATGCACAACTCACCTGCACCGATTGCTATGCACCCTAGGCCCAAACCATTTACCTGCTCAAAAACACTACTCCCAGAGATTGTGAGAAAAGCAGTTAAAATTTGGACCAAGTGAAAAGGAAATCGATGCACATGTCCTTTCTTGCTCAGTACAGACTGTTCAATCACAGGAAGATTTGGGGGGCGCATTACAGGACTACACTCCAGCTCTTACCCACAAGTTCCTTTTTTCTAGATCAGGGTGGGCAACTTGTGGTCTTCCAGGTGTTTTTGCCAACAGCCCCATCATCCCTCCTCATTGGCTGTGCGGGTTAGGAATGATGGGGCTTGTAGGCCAAAAGTTGCCCTATTCTATTCTAGGTGGTGCTTGCGACTTTTTTGAAGAGCACAATTTCACAAGGCTTGTCATCATTGTAAATGGTGTAGCTCTAAGCCATTATATATGCTACTACTAAGTCAATAAGCAAAATGTATTAAAAGAACTTCTATATGTTTCACTTCCGGATTTGCTCTTGATAGCAGTGCTTCCATTCCTTGTATTCCTGATATTCACTTTAATACTTGGGACTTCCTGATATCGTCTATTTTAGTCCAATGGTGCTAATGTTGATGGAATCTGAGCTTATGCCGCACATTGGTCTGTTGCTTCTCAATAAAAAAAAACTCTGCTTTGCCAAGTTGTTGATGTATTCATGCCGGAGATTCCATTGCTGCTGCAGCTATTTATATCACAGAATAGGCTGCGCATTACAAGGAGGACAGCAGCCAGGTTGTCTTTGAAATTTAATTCATTCCATTAGTCAGTAGCAAAGCAGCTCAATTATTGGTTCAGATGTTTATTCCTAGTTTTATGCAGAAGCATTATAGAAGTTTGAGCCATATGAAATGGAGAGGTCAATGAAGGATGAACTTCCAGCCATGATATTAATATAGGTGAGTTGAACAGTTGGCTGCACAGAATGGAAAGCATAGTCATGGTGTGCACTAGTGTATATAATTTTAGTCGTTAGTTCTTGGAAGTGCACATGCAATTGAGGCAGAGTTAGATGGCCCTCCATATGGGTTCAAAGCTCTGTATAGTCTACCCCAAATTATGCTCAGGGAAATTTGGTTTTCAATTGATGTCACATTAGTACAGGCTAATTAGTATCCATGCACACACGCACAATAACAGACACACACACACATTTGTGTAAATCATAATTCCACTCCTACCTCAAAACAGTTTTGTTTTTGTTTTATTGGTAAAGCTTTTGAAAACATTCATGAACTTTAACAAAATAAGTCAAGTGATAAGCAAATGTTTGGTGAGATAACCATGAAAAGCACTTGAGGACCCCAAAGACTGGCATTCAGTTTAGATCCAGATATACATGTCCTTAATGGAATAAAGGCACAGAGAGAAGGTCCCCACAGCAGAAAACCAATTCATATTAAGTGCTAAGTCACAGCCTAAAATTAAAACTTTTTATTGCTCCGTTGATGATTAGATTGGCTAGGTTTCTAAGGCCCAGATCTTAAAAAGTGATTCACAAGGTAGATTTCAAGCATCCTGCTGATTCATGTTCATGAAGATAGCCTAATGCAGGATTTGACCCAGCCATCAATAACGAGACACTCACCCAGACATGATTTCTCTTATTGCAGTAGCACACTGTATCCACTGCTGATTATGCTGATACAATTTCTAATGTGACTGAGCAACTCCAAAGATTCACAGGGCTTTTTGGTGAGAAAAATCATTCCAATTCCAAGTCTCTTCCTTACAGATCTTCAGTTTTGAATGGGCTAAAGAACCTACAGCATACAGCTGAAGAACAGCATTTTATGCAACTGGCTATTGGATGTCCATGGGGATCCTCTTACTCTAACATTGCATATAGAAGCAACTGTCCCAGCAAAACTATGAAAACCATCAGTGCTGCTCCTTGGAAGGTCAAGCCAGGCTCCATGTGGTGCTGAAGCCGCGTTAGCTTTGCTTTCTCTTTGATCATAACCTTTGGACCCACCACCTTTCTTGATCCAATTGCAGGAAGAGGCTTCCGACTGAGGTGGGGACACAGTATCTCATTAGGAGCTCTTGCTGTCTGGGGCAGTAGCTTGCTGAGCGGTGATCATACAGCTGAAAAACTGGACCTTTATGCCTTGGATCCTTATTGAGCCTGGTGCTGTATATAGAACTGGATGTGTGCCTATAAAGGCAATATTTACACAGTTCAAGCAGGACAGGATTAGGCAGGCATCTCCATCCTCCTTTCCTGCCTTCTTACTGAGGCATCCTTTGACATGTCTGCACTTCCCTTTGCCCTTTGAGTGAAGAGGCTATTGCAGAGACATCACCAAAAATCACTTGTATTAAAGCAGGTAAAGGCAACCTCTGCCCTTCAGATGTCTTGGGCAGAACTCCCAGCCACCTTGTCTAATGGTCAAAGGTTATGGTAGCTGTAGATCTGGAGAGCAGTAGGTTGCATACCCCTCTATGAAAGATATATACCCATTCCCATGTACAGAATAATTTAATCACTTAATACTTTGTGGTGTACAACTGAGCAGCAGGATTGATTGGGGGAGGGGATCAGACACTTGTCTTATGTACAAACTAAAACTAAAATGCTCCCAACAAACTTGTGACTTGTGAATGCTCTGGTAGTATTACAGAAGCTAGACTAGTATCAACTTGGTCCACATCTTGGTGGGAGGCTATGAGCTCCCACCAAGCAATACACAAATGTATTTGTGACTTTTTTAAAAGTCAGGGCAAGCCAATAATTTCCAGAGGTCAGAATCTGAAAGTTTTAAGAATGATGCAATTCTATCAAGCACAGTCCATATAAGCTTAACTTTTAGGAGAAGTCTAGAGATCTCCTTGCATAACACAGCAGCTATGCAGCAAAGCGTCTCCAAATGAGAGCCAGGTTACCACCCTCACATCTTTCTTCTTAGCCAATCTGTAAGTCCGATTCCACAGCTGGGACTAGAATGTCCCACTGGCCCGAGGTTATTTGCATAAAGGAATTTTCACTTTTTTGTGTTCCTTATCCTAGCAGTCCAAAACTTGTGCCCAAACTGGCTGGCTGGGAAATGCTGGAAGCTGAAGAACTGTTTTCTGCTTTAACACCCATAGGATTGTGCCCTTCAAATATTAGGCCAGATAAGTTAAAGAGATGACAACACCATCATTATAAAGGTCCAGTGGAAAGCTTCAAAATATGGCAAGGCATTTCTGCAAAGGATGTTTGGTGCATGTCTGTGCACATGAATGGTTTTCCCTCCCTTCACCACAGAGATGTCAGGGCATGCTGCAAACACCTCCACCCAGTTTTGCATGCAGTGGCCTATCAGGCCATCTTTTTACCAGTGAAGCAAAAACGCAAATAGAAACAGAGGTTCTGATCTGAGGCCATTAATGCCAGTGGAAAGGCGCATTCACCCTGAAAGTGGCCCCTGGCTGGGCACAAAGCACTCCTGCCAACAGTTCAGTGGGCTGGAGGGCTGGCTCAGCCTCGCACCCTCTGCGACTCTCCCAGTGTGTTGAACTTACAGCTCCCATAAGCAGAACTGACTGGGGGATTATGGGAGTTGCAGTCCCACACATCGGGAGGGCACCAAACCGAGAAAAGCTGAGCCAGGCATTCGGGCAAGAAACGAAAGCATGCCAGGAGGGCTGTTTTTTCAGCTGCCATTCGAGGAAGGCTTGGTGAATCCCATCGCAAGGGATGGGTTCTGCGGCGAGGCGGGAGGGGAGGAAAATGCACCCCTCAGTATGGCCGTGAGACCTTGCTCTCCGCGGCTGGAGCAGAGCAGGCGCTCGTGAAGGAGCTGCCCCTTTAAAAAAACCCCAAGGAAGCGCCTCCAGGACGCCAGCGACAAGCAGGCGCTCTCCAATTACAGCCTTCATTCCGCATGAATGGCTGGGTGCGCGACCGAAAGGAAGGCGGCGGCGGCGGCGGCAGCAACAAGTGCGGTGCGCAGCCCGCCAGCCCCCGCGGCTGCACCCACACCCTGGCAGGGCGTGGCAAGGAGAGGGCCGCGGCCAGCCCGCGTCGCTGCGAGCTCTGGCGCGCCACAAACTTGGGACGGGCGAGGCAGCGGGGAGCGAGTGGCCGCCGCTCAGGTAACGCGCCTGCAGCATCCGGCTGAGCAGGGGAGCGGGATGGGGCGCGCTCGGAGCCGCGCGGTGGGGGGGCGCGAGGGAAGGAGACCCGCGTCTCTGGAGAAGGGCCGCCTGCGCCGCCGGGCACCGGGCTCCGCGTTCCCCCGCGCCGGCCCGCGCCCTGTGCATAGGCGGCTCGCGGAGATCTGTGCTGCTTTCGTTGCAGGCAGAACTCCGGAAGAAAACGTAGGCGGAATGCTGCAGCCGCAGCAGCAGCAGCATCCCGGTTTACTGTCATGTTTACATCTCCTGGGAGGAATGATAAGATGAGCAGTTTTCCCCCGCCGGGCGCACGGTAGGGACGACCGGCCAACCTTGCTACGCTGTGACTCGTGTAGCTTGGATAGCGGGGTGACAGGCGGCCGGTGCCGCCTGTCGTGCCCTGGGGGCTTTAGGGGCTGGGAGAGCTGCGCCGACCAGAATACCCTAATCCGCACGTCTCTTAAAGGTAAAGACGCCGGGATGGGGAAGGCGTCACCCCAAGGAATGGGTTCTGGGGCGAGGTGGGAGAGGAGTCGGAGGGGTTCTCCTAAGGGCGGGGAGGATTACCCCGCCACCGCCACCGCCACCATCCCCATCCCAACCTGCCGGCGTTCTCTCGATCACAGCAGCCTGGCAATGGCAGAGCCGCACAGCCGGGCGCCTTTGGGCAATCCAGGAGGCAGATTTGCAGATCCCCAGTGGATGACTTCCGTCGGTCCTTAGAAGGACATAGGTGGATGGACTGACCTGAGCTGGTTTACTAGTCATTCCTTTCCCTCGCTGTCAGCCTGGGATAAAATTCTGTGCCGGAATTCTGCGTCCCCTCAGCACGCACAGTTCCCAGGATGCGTGGGAGGGAGCCCTGGCAATGGAGCCGAGCCAGGGTGCAAGCTATGCAAGTTTGTAGTTATCTTTACATTTGCCAGGATAGCCCTGGGAGCCCAGTTGGCTTAACAATGACAGCAAATAGGAGACAGAGTTGCTGTTGTTTAATGTGTAGAATATCTTGTGCATTTTATTGCATACAGACCCATTTTGTTGCATCCATTTTCTAAGCAAGTGTGTGGAGTAGGTGCTATTATGTGAAAGTGATTCGCATAAGTAAAGCTGGAACCAGTCCCTCTCCTTCTGGTGCCTGAGGGCTTCATTGGGAATTGCACCAAGGTAAGGCCAAGGGCCATTTGCATTGTTGTTAAGGGGGAAGATGCTCCCAAAGGAAGTGATTCAACACAGGAAAGCAGCAGGGAGTGGAGGTACTTAACCCCTTTCCTACCCACCACTTCCCACTCCAAGTTGCACTGCCAGCAGTTTTCCCGTGCAGGTATCCTTCTGCTCACAAACATGTGTTTTGAACCTCAGGGAAGGAGGAGGGCAGCTTGGAAAGACAATTTGAAGTCAAGTGTTGACAAGCCTCTTCCCTCCCATAGATCCTTCAGTCTAATGGCAGATCTAGATGTGGCCAAGAAAATGCAAGGTTGCCAACCCTTGTGTATTTCTCTTAATCCTCCCCTGCTCCTATGGGATGAGTCTCCCCCATGAACTGTAAAGTTTTCTTCCATAGATGAAGCATCCCTTCTTTTTTTACCCCTCTGTAAGCACCATAGCTGCATCTGTATTCTCTCAGCCAGTGCTGATTTGGGCACACGCATTTGCCATGGGAACATTTGGTACCTTTGGCTCCTATTGGCTTCTTCATCCATTGCAGTTTGAACTAGGAAAAGATGAAGGAATGGAGGAAGACTGGCTCTCAGGACTGTGTTGTTCATATTTGTAGCTAACATTTAGTTAGGTCCTCCAGCAAGGTATGGTGGTAGGTACTAGGTCAGCTGTCATGTGATGCATGAGCTTAAACCATATTAGAAACATAGAAACAGAGCGAGTCAGAAGGGACCTCCCAGGCCATCTAGTCTGACCCCCCGGCTCCAGCTGGCTCCACTCACGACATGCCCACCATGTGCATGCCCAGCCTGTCTTTGAACACCCTCACCGATGGGGCCTCAACAGCCTCCCGTGGAAGCCCATTCCATACCCTCGGGGTCCTAACTGTCAGGAGGTGCTTCCTGGTATCTAAATGGAACCTTGTTTCCCTGAGCTTTGCTCCGTTTCATATGGTCTGCCCTGGTAAAGGATCCTTGCCCCTCCCTCTGCTCTAGAGAAGAGAGGAGTGAGTGGGTGGCTGGGTCACACCTGAGCTCCCTGCAGATAAACCACCAGCTGTTTGAACAAAGTATTGTGGGAATTTTCAGTTCAAATGATTGAGAGAAAGGTTCCCTTTCTTTGCTTTAGCAGCCATGCAGGACTGCCTACGAATGACTGGATGACCAGCATGTTTCTGGCAGCTGAGGCATCTTGGCCTGTGCTGTGGTTGTGGTCTCAAGCTCTCTTCTGCCTCCTCTTCTGTGCCCCTTCTGGTTGTTGTACTTCCTGCCCCGAGCAGTGTCAGTGTACCAACTACTCCGGAGCAACAGCTGTTCTGTGCAGCGCAAGCAACCTGGAAGAGATTCCAAAGGACATTCCCAAAGACACCATGTTTTTGAAGCTGGATGCAAATAAAATCACTGCTGTCCCCAACAGCACGTTCAGGCATCTGGCCCACTTGCAAGAGATAGACCTCTCCAAAAATGCCATCGAGAAGATTGACTCTGCAGCATTCAAAGGGGTTGCTGATGGCCTGAGACTGCTCGATCTCTCTGGCAACCATATTCAGAGGATCCCAAAGGAAGCCCTGGTCAACCTGAATGCCATGATCCGTCTATCCAACAACCCCTGGCATTGCGAATGTACTTTGCAGGAAGTCTTGTGGGAAGTGAAACTGGACCCCGAGTCAGTCAATGAGATCACCTGCCAAACATCAGTGCAAGAGGAATATGCTGGCAAGCCTCTGCTCCACATTCTGGATTCAGGCATCAACTTTTGCAACATGCACCAGAAAACCACCGATGTTGCCATGTTTGTTACCATGTTCAGCTGGTTTACTTTGGTCATTAGCTATGTGGTGTACTATGTTCGGCACAACCAAGAGGACACAAAGAAGCACCTGGAGTACCTGAAATCACTGCCTAGCACCAGGGTTCCTAAAGAGACCATCAGCACTATCCTGTAGCCAGCCAAGAATAGTGACCCTCAGCTGAGCATCCAGGAGAGGCTATTGGGTGGGATCTGGGACTTTTATTTCCTACTAGTTCTTCACGGACTTTTCTATTTTTTTAAAACATGTTTAACAGGAAGGGAAAGCTTTGTTGTTGTTGTTGTTGTTGTTGCTTATCAGCATAGAGGTTCCCCATGTTGTGCGTTACGTTATAAACAGTGGGGTCTCGGCAGAAACAATGCTGTATAAAATGAGCTGCTTTCCAGGAGAATATTTGGACAGTAGGCGATTGACTGTGGACACAGAAATCTGCAATCAGGATTTGACTCATGAAGAAGAGATGTGAAAGAGGCTCACAATTTCAAGAGGAAGTATGGACATGGCTGACTTTTGTTTGACGTTTTGGGATACTGCAGAAGCACTGTCCTGCTCATGTTCTGCAGCAGCCAGGGTACCTAGGCGAGCCACATGTGGAGGTAGCATCGAACCATCAGAACTAGTAGGCACTGAAGCACAAGGAATCGGAACCCAACTCAAGATAATTCTCCAAAATTTTCTTCCCCCTTGATTTTCCTTTCAAAGTAATTTCCTTTCTATTAAAATGCATGGGAATGGTTGAATAAAATGTGGGATAGATTTTTGGGGTTGCATTTTGATAGCATTTGTGGGAACATGGGGCATCTGCACATAGCAACTAATGAAATAATGCTTTAACAAATAACAGCAAAAACCAGGGATAGCACAATGCCAGACATGCTTCTGGGCATTGAAATGGACAGTAGCTCAGGGCCTTTTTCAGATGATCAGTTTTATAGTACAGTTTATGCACCTTTGCTATTCATCCATTTGTGTCCTGGGATGCACGGGTCTTATTCTGCTGGGTACACCCTTCACTATTACGAGGTGTGCAGAGCGTGTTGTTGCATGTCACAGTCAGAGCTGTGGGATCACTCATGCCTGGTTCCCAAGGACCCTGATATATTTACCAGGGCCCCTGATCTGTTCTGCTGACTTCTGAGTGTCCATTGCTGCCAATGGAGGGCATTTGTTTATGAAAACACCACCCAGCCAGTCTCCTTTCTTGCATAGTTTCATCCCATTGCAAACCAAGTACAATCAAAGAGAAATTACCAATTTGGGATGAACTGGAGCAGGATTTGAATTACCTGAGGAATTTTACTTTATTTGAGGTGATCTGATGAAAAATGAATTGGCTAGAATTTGCCTATATAAATATAAATTAGGATATGCAAATCGTATGTAGATTCATGGCCCACCAACCCTGTTCTAAAGTGCTTAGCAACATCCATGACTGGAGTGCCTAGCCAGAGCTGCTTCAAAAACAAAAATGTTTTAAAAGCAGTAATGCTGTCCTCTGGTCTATTTTGAGAATATTTTCTCTTTAATGTCGATACAGTCTAAGTGCTAGATATGTATATATTTTAAACCTACCCTCTCTGCATGCTGCCTTACAATTCAATAGACCTTTTGCAAAAAGAAAAGGGAATGGGGAGGATACAGGACAGCAAGCAAATTGCAAGCACTGATTCTTCATCTGTGGCCTCTTTCCTCCAAGGAGATTATTCTGCCCAGAGGACCTACCTGTGGGTTGGGAAATTATTATTACAAACCATCCAAGCATGTCCTCTTTGGGCTGTTAATTGTCCTATCAAGCATATTCCTGCATTGCCCCCTGCTGTGTTTGATAAGGAGCAGAGGCATTCTTAGCCTGTGCTGAGCAAACTGCATTGTACTCATTAAATCCAGGTACAGTAGTAATGACACAGGGATGTTTCCAGATGAGGCTTTTTATCTCACAATCACTTTTACCCCCATTAACAGAATTTTATGATAGGTCCATACATGGAAAAAACATAAATTTTCCCCTTCCTTAAAAAACAAAAACCTTTCAAGTAAAAGATGGAAGGGTTCCTTTTTGGCTTGGTGCACTCGAAGCCCTCCAAGTGGCAGCAGAGCTTACAGCATTTTGCTTGGTTTATTTTATATTAATTCCAAGAAGAAGGCAGAGCCCGGCTCTGTAGAGGAGAGGGGATGTCTGTGAGGAAAAAATGCAAGGGAGGTGGTGGTGCCCTAGACATGTGTGATCATGAGCTTGGCTAAGACTTTGTTCAGGTAGGAGCTGTAACTGTATATTGGATAATCTGGAATGGCTCTACTCCTCTCATTCTCGTGCCCTGCAGCCTTCACTGTAAACACATGTCAAGCACTGCATAATCTTGCATTAAGACAGGCTGCAGTTGGTCAGCTTGGTGGGTACCAGCTCCAGCTTCCCTCCACAACTCCCAGCTGGTTGACCTATTTGCATGCTTATTTAGTCCTTGGAGCAGCCTTTTCTAAACTTGGGTCCCCCAGATGATGTTGCATTGTAACGCCAGTCACATCTGGTCATCGAGCACAGTGCTGTGGGTTATGGAGTTTGTAGTCTCACATTTGGGTGACCCCAAGCTGGAAGAGTCCACCTAAAAGGCTTGATACCTCCATCCCTAGGAAATTATGCCTCTGATTGTAGCCTCATCTGCCCCCTTCACTGCATATTCTGTTGTCTCTATATTAGCCTTTCCCAACTTGTTGCCCAGCGAATAGCTTAGAGTTCATCTTCCATGAGTCCTCACTAGCATGGTCCATGGGCAGGAATTCTGAGAGTTATGCTACAAAACATCTGAAGGACACTGAAATAAGGCTCACTATTCTACATTCCTTTATTGGGTGGCAGTAGAAGAGTTACATGAGACTCAGTGGCCATGGACAGATCGCTATGTGGTTAGTTTTGGACTGGTTTCTAGTAAGGACCTTTTCAGGATGGAGATAAAAATAGACTGGTCCTCCACAGGTGCCCGAAGGATCCATCTAGTTACCTGGATGCAATTGAGGAATTTCCTACCTCATTTGCCAGCAGTATGGTCAAAACCCTTGGCTGATCTTCAGAACACTGAAATGGCTCAGGCACTGGCTCAGGACGCTGTTACTCCTCAGCAACCTCTCCCTCCTGGTGAAGCCAGTTGAGAGCAATGAAATAGGAGGGACTTTGGCTAGAGCACTGATGGAGAAGAATGCAGGACCTAACTGACCAAGCATGGGAGAAAGACTATTTAGAGTTCTATACAGTGGTAGTGAGAGCAGCAGACTCTTCCCCAAAATGTTTTGCCACTCCAGGAAACTACACAGATGGCTTGCACACACACTTGTAAACATATGTACACACACACACACACAAGCCAACTGTAGTTGAATCTTATGTTAACATGGTCTTATGTTCTTATGAACATCTTCTTATGTTTATGTTTTTTACATACATAAAACTGCATCTAATGTAATTATTCCCAGTAGCCAAGTAATGTGTAACTATGGAGTTAAAACAATTGGAGATGTGCGTGTTCATGTATTTTAGTTGGGATGGTGTTGAATATGCTAACAAGTAAGCCTTGAAGCAGCACTAAATGCACAAGTCGCTGTTGGTTTTATTGGAGATTACTTTCAATATTGCAAATAGCCTCCCCATAATAAATAATTCCATCTTCGTATAATAAATGTGATTTGTCAATAGTATCAATTTATACAATATAAACAATCATATACAGACAATGCTGAAATCCTTTGCAAGGAAAAGAAGATATTCTTTGGATGTTCTTCACATACTAACATGGAAGCAAGGACTGAGCAAGCACCAATGACACTGGGGAGGAACTTATTATAGATGACAAGAGACTAATGGCTTTCCCCATGTCACGATGCACATGTGTGTGAAATCTACAAGTGATGTTTTCCTGAAGCCTAAAATAAGGTCATTAAACATTTGGTTTTCTATTCCTTGTAGTTAGGTGGCAAAATTGGACAAAATTGTGTACCTGAGCACAAATTATAGGCCCTTTGTAGGGACAGGGCATTCCCTTAGTCCTCTGACCTGAGCATTGCTGGGTTGACACTGAGTGTGTGTGCTGGAGGCAGGATATATTTCATGCTGTCTGGTATAGCTGTGACATTTTTTTTTACTAAGAAACTAGGTTTCAACCTTGCTCAGCAAGGCTCAGATCTTTTCCCTTGAAATCCTGAGATACAGAGCCATAATTTCCAAGCTGGTTGCTACCTGCAAAACTTTACAGAAACCAAATAAACAGCAGGATCTTCCAAGCTGGTGAGTCCTGCAGAACTCACAAACTACAGAATGTCATGTTCTGAGGACACCTCCTTCATTTTTTCTGGGATCTTTACCAGAGCTCTTGCTCTTTTCATGGAGTCCCTGCCTATGGAGAGTTGGAACATGGCCAAATGGTGCACACCCATGTCACCCATCCTGCAAAGTGAAGCAGCACAGCTATTGTTATATCTGGGATCTGAAAGGAATCAGCACAAATGCTAGTGTTTGTTCCATAGTTCTGATATGTGTATCGGTAGTCCATAATGTATCAGATGTTCTTCCTGCTTCGTTTTTCTGCCTCCGGAACAGTTTATATGAAGGTTTTGAACCACACTGCCCTCTCTTTAACCTTTGGAAGTGTGTTTGTGCTGGGGCAGTGAGATCAAGGTCATTGTCCTCACTATTGTCAAAGCCCAGTTCTAATTTTATTCCTGGCCCATTCCAGAAACACTAATGTAAAAAGAGAGCTTAAAATCCAACACTGAACACCTCACACTCGGCCTAGCAGCATCAGTCCTATGACTTGGGTGGCATCTACTACAGTGACTCCAAGGTACCTCGTTCCTTTTCTAGGCCTGAGTAGTCAGAGCAGTTACTCCCGGGTCCAGTCTTTCTCCTAGTTTGCAGTAAATCAAAGTACCTTTTTCCAGGTCAAAAGGTTTTCAACTTCAGCACCTTGGAGAGTGGCTCTCTTGCACTGGAATACATGAGGTATGACCCAGTTGTAGTGTTGAAAGCTTCCCAGTCCCTACAGCCTAATGTTGGAAGGTGGTGAACTGCTACAAAGCCTTCATATCCTTGCCATCTGCAAGAGAGACAAAAGGAGTAACTCAGCACTGACGATTTCCAGTCCCACAGGATCTGATTCTCCTTCACTTCCACCATTTTCAAACAGCTTTCAGAAAAATGAAATATAGCAATGCTAAATTTGCTGCTGGTGGCACTTTTATATCCTAATGCATTACTGAAGCCAGACTTTTCCAACTCTGAGTTGTTGACCCACAACCCCCATCAAGTCCATTCAGAGTCAGACCCAGTTGTAGGCCAACAACATCTGGGGAGCCAAGGCTAGCTTAAACCTATATTGATTGCTTTGTTTTGTACCCAGTCTTTCTAATGAGAAAATGGTGCTCAAGGCAGATAACAATCATAGGAGCCCACATTTCAAAATAAAGTTTAGTTAAAACAATAATAGGTGCATCATAACCAAAGATGCAAACACAACAATAAAAGAAGAAAATCAGCACCCAACCCAATAGACCAGCATACATGCTGAAGACCTACTTGAAGAAAAGTGTCCTGGCTTGCTGGTGGAAGGACAGCAGAAAGGAACCCAGCCTAAGCCTCCCTTGGCAGCCACAAAATTAGTTTTTTAAAGAGATTTATGTGCAGCCCTTTGCTATTATCTTCCAATAACGCAGGAACATAGGGACATATACCATGTCATAAAGTGGGCATCGTTTGTTGCTACATGCTGTCCAATGATCTCTGATTTATGGTGACCGTATGAATGAATGCCCTCCGAAATGTCCTGTTCTTCACAGCTCTCCCCAGCTTGTGCAAACTCAAAGTTCAGGCTTCCTCTATAGAACTGATTCATCTCATAGTTGGTCTTCCTCTTCTGCCTTCAACTTTCCCTAGCATTATTGTCTTCTGCAGTGGATCTTGCTTTCTCATGTTGTGCCTAAAGTACAACAGCTTCAGTTTCATCATGTTTCCTTTTAGGGAACATTCTGGCTTGATTTAATCTAGGACTCATTTATTTGTCTTTCTGTCCATCCAGAGTATTCACAAAGCTCCTTTCCAGCACCAACACATCTATTTTCCTCTTTCCAGCTTCCTTCACTATCCAGATTTCATACCCATACACAATGAATTGGGAATAATACACATTTTTGCAACAATATACATTTTAATGTTATAAAGGAGGAAAAAACTACACACACAATCAAGAATGGATAGTGCACCAGACAGCTTTTCTCTGAAGGTGGAGTTGAGCATCCAGTGTTGGTGAAATGCTTGTTGTTTGTCAAGCTAGGAAGAAATGCAAAGACCAGCACTTAGATCAGCCTCCCACAGCCTGGTGTTCCCCGGACATTCTGGTCCACAACTCCCTTCAACCAAAGACCTGTGGCCACACTGACTGGAATTGTGGGAATTGTGCTGAAAAACACCAGGAGGGTATTCAGTTTGGGCGAACCTGCTTTAAGGTGATCATTGGCAAAACATTCAAGCAGGTAAGGGATCAGTATGAAGAATAAGAAAAGGTCAGATCATGTTGGACACCAACCAGGGAAATCTCAGCTGTAAAGTTCACATTCAGCCTCCTCCTATGTGAGTTTACTTACAAGTAAGTCTTACTAAGTTTACTAGAACTTATTCACAAATAAGTGGACATTGGATTCAGCCTGAGTGACCATGGACATGTTGCTATTTCTCACCCAAAACTGCTTCACAGAGGACCGGTACAATAAAATGGGGTAACTTGATATTGTCCTTCTGGGTGGTGGGGGACACAATGGTGTTTTTAAAGTAACATACATGGCTATCAATGTGAGTCCAAATTCAACTGACTACTAGGACTATCCATGCAATCATGGTGAAAAGGAAATCAGCCATCATGCAGCTCAGCTGACTCAGTAGGAGACAAGTATGGGGGCTTAATCCACCCTGATGCTTCCTCACCAAATGGCTGATAGATATGATGGCTGATATCTATGCACAACCCTGGTTCCTGGTTTCTGGAATGAACTGCAGGTATAGCAGGCTTCTATGCCTTTCTCCCCAACAATAGAATATTTCTCTTTTTCAAGGGAGAAGAAGTAAAACCAAGAAAAATATAGGCTTTTTCTAGGCTTCAATACCTAGAAAGATACAAAACAAGACAAAAACAAAAAATGAAAAAAAAAAGATGGGTTGGAGCCAGATGTAATTACACTTAAAGCAGACCCACTGAAATCAATGCAACTACAGTTAGTCATGACTAATTCAAGGGCACTAGATCAAATCAAGCCAGAGCTTTTCCTAGAAGCAAAAATGACTAAACTGTCACTGCAATACTTCAGACACATGATGGGAAGGCAAGACTCACTGGAGAAAACAATCAAGTTAGGGAAAGTCAAAAGCAGAAAATGAAAGGGAAGACCAAATATGAAATGGATTGACTCCATAAGGAAGCCACAGCCTTGAACTAGAAAGAGCTGTATGGAGTTGTTATATATATATATAAAAAAAACCCCACAGAAACAGAGCGAGTCAGAAGGGGTCTCCCAGGACATCTAGTGTGACCCCCGGCTCCCGCCAGCTCCACTCACAACATGCCCACCATGTGCATGTCCAGCCTGTCTTTGAACACCCTCACCGATGGAGCCTCAACCACCTCCCGTGGGAGCCCATTCCATACCCTCGGGGTCCTGACTGTCAGGAAGTGCTTCCTGGCATCCAAATGGAACCTTGGTTCCCTGAGTTATAGACAGGACATTTTGGAGGGCTTTCATTCATAGGGTCAGCATAAGTCAGAGACGATTTGGTGACACATAACACACAACAGAGATCCAATTTGTTTTAATGGGTTTGCACAATGTATGATAAAATCTGGAACCAACCTAATTTAGAGCTAAATTATACATTTAGAGCAAAACAGAGTAATTATGAACAGTCAACATGACTCTTAAGACAGACTAACCAAGGTTATTTCTCTGATCAAGGCTTAACAAACAAGGGAAGCAACATTGTACAAGACCTTTAGCCAAAAACTGAAATGAGATTTTTCTGGAAAACTTTCTGGACCATGGGAAGGAAAGGGTGGCAAGGGAACATGGGTACTCAGTTGGGAATTACATTCAAATAGCAAATTAGGGTAAGTAATCAATAGAGGTTATCTAGTGGCATTCTACAGAATCTAGAACTTTTAATTATCTTTGAACAGGTTCACAGATATATATTCGTCAACTACTCAAAAAAGAATGTGTGAATAGATTCTGTTACAAAATACTGATTTGAGGTGATGAGAAAGTTCTGTCTATGGTGCTTCCATTTGTGATGAGCATTCACACATGCAAATCATATCTTGAAATTGCATTTAACAAGTGATGAATGTAAATATGAAGTGATGAATATGAATTCTGAACCAGTTCTTAATTAATGTTTTGTAAGAGTGAACTCTCAAGAATGAATGTACAATTCATGGAAGGTACAAAGGCCTTGGTCTGGGAAGTTTTGAGAGGCGGAGATCCTTGAGCTAGTGCTAGACACATAATTTCATCCCTTCCAATGATCCATTTCTTTAAGATAACCTACCATGCTGCCATTCAAGTGGCAGAAACAGAGGGTGAATAATTGCATCATAAGGTTTCTTCTCTATTCTGGTTATCTTAATAACATATCTGGACAAAAAAGACCAGCAATGTTAGAAATTAATGCATCTTGTCTTCTGAACAAAGTGAATACTGATCTTGCCCATTTTTATTAGCTATAAAAAGGTACAGGTATGAATCAAGCTATGACAGAAGTTTTGCTCCAGACTTCTTACCTGTAAATAATACTGTTTACAGAGAAGGTCACTCCATCATACGAATTTGCTACCACCAAAAACATATCTTCACCCAATGAAAAGAATTCCCAGTCCAGAGCACTGCAGCAGAAACCAGCCAAATGTGAAAAGAGAGCAGCAAACCTAGAATCACTGGAAAGCCCATCTTTTCCCCATTTAATATGTGTTCTATCATTTTCCAAATTCAGTGTAATTTCAGGAAAGTGTATAGTGAAATATTTAAGTTAGTACTTTCCTGAAAGTTTTCAAGTGTATAATGAAAGTTTACTACTATACATTTCTACTAGTAAGAATAATGTAAGGCAGAATTCTAAATTAGTCATATCTTATAATTAATGGAGAAATCAAAACATTCCTGAAAACCGAAACATATCTTTTCCTGTATTTGAATGGCACAATATTGGTGTCTTTAGCAATATATAAAAGAGGCACCTGTAAGTCAGAATGTCCTGGAACTTGACAAACATCTGTGCAGTGATGTTTAACTCATATATGGAAGAATTGATGGCAAATTTATTGTCTGGGGCAACAGGATTACTGTCATAGCTATGACTGTTTGCCACAGCGAGGAAGACTCTGTCTCGGATTTGAAAGAACTCCCAGTCAGCAGCACCAAAAGTCTACGCAAAAGAGAAGCCAAAAAGAAAAGCCTGTCAGGTTCCATTAAGAGCTGGTGTGAATAGTATGACTTCTGTTAAAAGTAACCCCAGACTTCTGACTGTGAAGGGTTCAGGCATCTTCCCCTTCACGACGTATTTCCATTACTCAGAAAATTGGTTTTCCTGGCACTTGGACCACAGGCCATAACCGCTGGCTTACCTGATGCTTCTCTCCTGATAAGGGCAACCAGCACAGCTATTGGAGAAGTGGACACTTAGGTAATTATGAGACTGTCGCAGGTACACCTTGGCATATTGGCATGTTAGTGACTTCTACTCATGATAAGGAAAGAAAAATCCAACCTGACTTTCCCTTCTCACTCCAAATGACTGAATTAATTTGAGAGAATTGATTGACCATTTTGCAGTGAGAATTTAATGAGGGGTCTTCAAATATTTTCCACACTTTTATATTTTATAAATATATTTTATATATATTTTTGTGGTGGCATTAAAAAGTTGGTACAACACTGGGAAAAATGCACTGCAAAGGAAGGTGACTATGTGGAAAAGTGATGCAATTTGTTTTTGAAATTCTTAATAAATACAGTATTAAAGTGTGGAAACTTTTTGAAGAACCCTCATATTATCTTTTCATATATGAAAATACTTAGCCTTTAAAAAGAGGCACTCCACCAAAATTAGGAAGAGCTACCCCCTTTCCTTGCCACCCCCATTTAGAACTGCCCTTTCGATTGAGGTAACCGCTTCCTCTTCTCCCACACTTGAAGAAACATCCTTATGATTTTTGAAGGAATCAAGATACTTTTCTCCAGCAACAACCACAAGTCTGAATAATTGTTATGGGACACAGTTGCAGAGGCAGACCTAGCAGTTTCTTGCATGGTTGCTAACTTAAAAAGCCATCCAAGCAAGTCAACTTGTTCGCTCTCCTGGTTTTTGCTCAGGTTATGCTGAGCTATATGCATACGCAACAGTTTTACATTTCTGAAGAAGACCAAGCTACCGCAGAGCCTCATTCCAGTGATTGCGTGACAGCGAGATTCTCCTGGAGATACTGCTGGGAAATGTAAGGCAAATGCCCCCTTCTGCTCTCTCTTTCATGCATGAGAACAAAAGAAGAGGTGTGCTGCATCTGATGAAAGTCCTGTCTAATTCAGCATCTTGTCTGCACAGTGGCAAGCAGGTGTCCACGGGAAGCACAAGAGCAGCCTCCCCCTCCTCGCAGAAGTCCCAGCAACTGGCACGCAGAGGCATACTGCCCCTGACACTGGAAGCATCGATGGCCATCCTGCTTAGCAGCCCAGGTCCGCTTGACCCGCCATGGATTGTCTAATCTCTTTTGAAAGCGACATGTGTTGAGGACCCTCAATTACTATAGTAATTGTTCTACACCCCCCTGTGCAGCTCTGCACCAGGGCATTATCCTAGCAGTAACTCATCTTTAGGGTTGACTGTATCTCCATCTTTAACTACGAAAATACAGAGGGATCCAAAGCATTCAGCTCAGCTTATGTGCCAAACTACAATTATTTCAGGGTTATTTATTTATTAATTTCTACCCTGCCTTTCTTCAAAAGAAGTGACACTCACAGTTGCCAGCAACAGGATTCAGACAGAAAAACAAACAAGCTCTTTCAAGGAAAGTTTTCTGAGCTGAGTCTTAGACCTGGCTTGATCAAAAAGTCCATGCACATTGTTAATCCTGATGGAAGATTTTCCCAATGTGTTCCTTCACAGGGAAGAATTCCAATAGCAACACCACAGAGGAAAAGCAGGGCCTGCTTCAGTTATTTGCTGGCTCTAGGCAAGGAACTGGAATGACCTCTCGTACACACACGGAGCCAAACCCCCACCAAGCGGCAACTTCATGTAGCTGGGACAGCTGCCTTCAAACTTCTCCTCACAATTGCTCACCACTTGTCTAAACCAGCTAGCATAAAAATAGTGCCCTGCCCTCCTCCAAAATTTATTCATCCATCCATCCATCCATCCATTCATTCATTATTTAGGGCATTTATAGACTGGCCATCACTGTCGTCTCTGGATGGCTTACAATATAATATAATAAGTCCTAAACAAAAATGAGAAGGTGTGGCCAAAATTGGCCTGTCAGGGCCACCAAGATGAATGCTGCAGAATGTCAAGAACAGATCAGCTGCCACATTGCTATGACAACTAGAGTGCACTGTAGCCGAGCTCTGGTTTCTAGGATGCCTGGGATGTCCCTCAGTGGTACCCCAGCATCCAGCAAGCCTGTGGAAGCAGGCCTGAGAAGCATAAAGGGCAGATAAGATAGACAGATAAGTCCAGGAGGCAGATAAGCAGGGAGAGAGCACTCTTGAGATCCCTGGAAATGCCTGCAAGCGGAGTGGCAGTACATCCTTGGTCTGATCTGCCATCTCTCCATCACTCCTTAACCAGGTGGCCAAGACAAGCTGCCTCTTCTAGCCCCAGAACTCTTTAGCAAAGGTGATACTGAGCGAAGCCATACATCCAGGTGGCTCAGGGTCCCCAGCAGATGTTTGACCCTCCTCATTGCTCATGAGAGGCTTGAAAAGACATAGGAAGAAGCCCAAACTGCCAAATTTTCACATGGTTGGATTATACTGTTATTTTACACCACTTGTAGCTTCCTCCCAGTCCCACTTCCCAGCATGAACAATTTCTTATGTTACCAACTCCCACATAACTTTTTAAAAGACAGTTTTATTATTTCCTACTACCAACTAGTGTCCTCACTGATGCTTCAATATGCCGGCATGTTTGATGGCCAGCCCTGCTCACCACTGGAATGTGCCTCTCCCCACACCTGTCTGCTAGAGCTTCCCAGAAATTGAGTTCCCTCCTCAGGCTGGAAGAGCTTCGAGATGCCCTGCATTAAAATAAATGGCCCTTGACCAGCCATATTGCTGCAGGTATTTGTGCACATGTGGGCTAAAGTTGTGTACAGTGATTCAGAACAGCGTGTGGGTGTATATTGTGAAGTGCACCTTGCACTGTGCAGGGGCAATAGTAAATCCATTGCTGTATGATCACATCTGCAGGCACAGGCTGTGCTACCTGTGTGCATTGGCATCCAGTGCCAACCTACATGTACAGGAGACAAATCTTTGGATGGATCATTTTTCTTAGTTCAATTATTCAATCAAAATAAGTATGAATTGCCTTTCTGTCCAAAAAGTACTCCAAGGTAATAGACAAACTTGAAAACTCTCTCAGTACAATTAACTAATTGAGAATACAAATATCTTTAAAACATATCAAAGAGTAGAATTTATCTCATTTTGAAATGTGTCAAAAGCCAATTGGACTAAACATGTTTTAGTGGCCCACTGAAAAATAAGCAAAGATGGAGCCAATTCGAAATGTTTAGGAGAGAATTCCTCAGGCAGAGTGCTTCTGCAGAAAAGAACACTTTTCCTGTGTTCCCACACCAGTCTAGTCTGTCTTGATGGAGGAACATATAACAAGGCCTCTGATGGAAATTAGAGCAGAAGCAGCATTCAGTGCAGATCTGTGCATGCCGTCCTGTGTCTTCTCTCTCCAAACCAGTGCTGGCCTTCACACACACGCACACACACACTAAACCCATGAGTACAACCGATTACTTGAACATGCTGGTGGATGTTGCTCAAGCATTCAGATAAGTTGCATTCATTTTCCCACCCCTGTGTCTTACCAAGATGGACTGGAACAGCTGGAAGGATCCACTGAGCCAGATGTAGATGTGAGAGTAGATCTTGGTGGATGTCCCATTAAATGTGTTAGCCACCACCAGGAAGGAATAAGGGCCAATACTGAAAAATTCCCAGTCATAGGCTCCTGAGGTAGGAATGGTCTGGTTGGCTTCAAAAAGCCCTGTCCTAGAGTTCCACTTGTATATGACACTGTCTATATTGTGGTTATTCCCTAGGGAAGAATAAGAAAAGAATGGCATGTATGGAAATGGTATAGACAAATGGTAAAACAAGATGAGATGGTTCTTCACTTCAGAAACTTGTGCTCTGTGCTGACCAAGTTTGCATGTAAGCAATGGTTTGACCCTGAATAAGCCTCTGGCTTGCTTGCCCCTCACTACACTGCCTTTCTCTGGTGTAGTTGCAAGAAATAGATCAGAGGCTTTCCTGTCCACTTTTAGATTTACCAGAGTTCTTTGTTATGCCATAACTTGAGGAACTCTGGTTAGTCTAAACTAGGGTTAGTGTACAAGTTAGGACCAGACACTATGATTAGAACAAACCAGTTTAAGCGAGCCAGAGTTCCGCCAAATTCAGAGGAAAGAGAACACTGTTTAGTTTAAACATTGACATAAAAGCTTCTAATCTCCTCTTCACAGTCAATCAGAGAAACTAAAAGAAAGGAAAAGCACAAGAACAACAGATGTTTACAGGTTTATTCAAATGACAGTCAACCATCTGGAGCTATCTACAGCTCCCATAAGCCCCAGCTAATGAGTAACTAACTGGAGTTCTCCAAGTTTTGACATAACAAGGTGCTTTGGGAAATCTAAAACCGGAAGTGAAAATTTCTATCTCCATCTTACAATTGCAGCTGAGAAAGGTGGGAGTAAGGAGCATGCAAACCTGGGGCTTGTTCACAGCTAAACCATAGTTTAGCGTTATGTCCAAACCTGGCCAACATTCAGCAAAAGATTCTGAAATGAAGGACCACACTTTGCAGATTACAGCTCTTTTCGGGTTCCCCTTGTTCTTCCAGTGCTTCTTTCTTTAATTATTGCATGCTAACTAGCTGAGCCTTTCTGTGATTTCTGAAATTAAAAGATATTTTTAAAAAATGAATATTGATTTTAAAATGGAAGGGAAAAATCAACTCAGCGAAAGGTTCATTTTGGGGTTGGCTACCTGGTGGCCCTCCAGATGTTTTGGAAGGTGATTCCCACAATTTCTTATCATTGGCCATTGCCAGTTGAGGCTTAGTCAGAAACATCTGGAAGGCACTGTGAGGCCTGGAAGGCACGCAATGAACCCCATGCATTGCCGTTGATCTTGGTGTGCCAGAGGGACCCATTTCTAGCACAGTGGGAAGCTAACACTCATTTCTGGAATGGGACCAGTCAGTAGAGCTCCCTTCTACTAGCTCCACTGCCCTGTTCTAGGACTGTCCCCAGAATGAGCATTGTGGTTCATTTCTAATGCAGTACGAAGCACTAACTTCCTGTTGCACGAGCAACATGGGCTGCACTGGGTACTGCAACAAGTTGATTGATTGATTGATTGATTGGATTGATTTTTTATTAAGGTATTTCTATCCTGTCCTATACAAAAGTCTCAGGACAGCTACCCCTGGTTTAAATCGTATTCCTCCATCTTCCACTTTTGCCAAAGTGTGTGTGGAAGGAAACTCAGAAAGAAAATGACTGAGAAGACCCAATTTATATTGATAGTATCCATGTTTATTAATGCCAAAATAATACAACACAATGAGGGTAAATATTGTTTTCTGGAAAAAATGCTATCAGACTCCACTGGGTGGCAGTAGCTGTCCATTCTATGGACATGCTGAACGTCCCATTTCCCATAAAATGCAATGTCTGAAGATGATTATGGATCCCAAAAGCTTTCCCAAGACTATCAAAGACACTTAAAAGGCAATCCAACCAGTTCATTGAGGATAAGTGTACTAGTGACTATTACTAATGATAGCAATATACTACCCTCCAGGACGCAGGTACAATGCAGATAATGCCAGTTGCTGGAGAAAAACAGCAGAAGAATGTTGCCCTCATGTGCTGCTTGTGGGTTTGCCAGAGCTAGCCCTACAGGAAACGGGAAGCTGGACCAGAGAGACATTTGGTCTGCTTCAGGGGGTTTTCTGGTGTTCTTAATTGAACCTAAATGCCTGAAATAGCAAGCCAGGCTTTCAACAAAAGTTCTGCTCACAATCTGCTTGCAGGAACTTGAGAATCAACAGGCTTCTCAAAGCCTGGATTCAGCAGGCCCAGGATCAGGGATCAGGCTTATCGGCCAGTTGCTGATGCTCCCACTATAGTAGTGGCCTACTGCTGACCTCCAGAGCATGTCTTCTAACATACGTAGTGTGACAGACAAAGGGAGCAACAGATAAGCTCTTGGCAACTGAGGGCACGACGCTGTATGTCTGCCCATAATCTTCTGGACTTGGAAGGTAATGGGAACACAATCAAGTACAGGAGAAGCACAGAGGCCAGGATGTTAGATTTGGTGGAAGCCAGCAGCAGTTGGGGCCAGAATGCCCCCTAGTGCTTGGCCTAAAGACAGTCTTCTCTCTTCAGGGTCTCAGCCAGCACAGAACAACCTACGAGTACATTTGCTGTGAGGGCGGAAGGCTTTTCCAAGGTTACAGCAAGGACTCTGCCTTTTCCTCTGGCTAGCCAGCCCATATGTACTTGTGCAATGGTGCAGAATTACGTTCAGCAGGAAAAAGGGGTGGATGGCATTGAAGGGGCACACATTGCACACTGCAGCTGCACATTTGCAAGAGTCGGGTGTCAAATGAAAGGATGTGACCTGTCCTTAGCAAATGAGATCCAGCATTAAACATCCATTTGAAAACATCAATTAAGTACTATGGGCTTAAAGGTGGTGCAGGGCAACAGTATAATTGCCTTTAACTGCGGGCCAACTTTGGGACTGAGGATGGTGGGAAAGGGTCTTTTTTCCTCCCTGTCATGGCCCCTACAAAAATGAATGCCCTTAGAATGCCACTTTCATGTCAAAAACAGCCTCCGTTCACTGAAGGGCTGATTAGAGTAAGAATGACAACATTCCCATTCCCTGAAGTGTTCCTTCTGGTTGACGAGCTTTACTGGATTAGACCAAACATCCATCTAACTGGGTATCCTGTTTCCTACAAGACCAGCTAGATGCCCCCAAGAAGCTACAAGCAGGACACCAAAGGAACAAATCCCCCATGCTATTTATTCCCTGCGCCCAGGCACCTGATGTTTGGTGGCTTTAATGAACTGCATTAGCCCTTCGCAACCTGGCACACTCCAGATGCTCTCAACATCCCCATTGGTGCTGTCTTGGGATCTTGGGAGTCATAGCCCAGCACATCTGAGGGCACCAGCTTGGGGAAAGCTGAGCTGCATTGACAAGCTTGCACTATACAAATTTGTCTATGCCTGTGTTAAAGCTTGTAGCCATCAGCAGTAGATCTTGTGGTGATGAATTCTATTAATGAATTAATTACAGGATTCTTACAAGTTAATCCTGCCTTGTGTGCACTATTTTCTTCTGCCTGTCCTGGACTCTCCCCAGATTCTAGAATTCATAGAATCATAGAAGAGTAGAGTTGGAAGGGGCCAAAAGGCCATTGGGCCTAACCCCCTGCTCAGTGCAGGGACACCAAGTTACACCATCCCTCTCAGAATGCCTCTAGTGTGGGAGAGCCCACAACTACCCTAGGTAAGGGGTTCCATTGTTGTACTGCTCTGTCAGGAAATTTTTCCTGATATTTAGCTGGAATCTGGCTTCCTGTAACTTGAGTCCATTCTTCCATGTCCTGCACTCTGGGATGATCAGGAAGAGACCATGGTCTTCCTCTTTGTGATAGCATTTCAAGTACTTGTAACATGCTATCATATCTTCCCTCAGTCTTCTCTTCTCCAGGTTAAGCATGTCCTGTTCTTTCAATGTCTCCTCACAGGGCTTTGCTTCCAGTCCCTGGATCATCCTTGTCGCCCTCCTCTGAACCCTTGCCAGCTTGTCTTCATCCTTCTTAAACTGTATGCCCAGAACTGGACACAGCACTCTAGATGGGACCTAGCCAGTGCTAGCAAAGGGGAACTAGTACTTCATAGGATTTGGAAGTGACACGTCTATTAATGCGGCCTGAAATAGCATTTGCCCTTTTTGCAGCCACATCACATTGTTGACTCACATTCAGTTTATGATCTACCACAATTTCAAGATTCCTCTCATGTGCAGAACTATTTAGCCTAGTATTCCTCATCCTGAAACTCTGCTTTTTTCCTGGTGCAGAACTTGGCATTTGCTCCTATTGAATTGCATTCTGTTGCTTTCAGCCCACAGCTCCAACCTATCAAGATCACCTTGAATCTTGTTTCTGTCTTCCAGGGTATTAGCTATCCCACCCAGTTTTGCGTCATCTGCAGATCTGATCATTGTTCCCTACACTTCCTCATCCAAATCATTAATAAATATGTGGAAGAGTGCTGGACCCAGGACTAAACCCTATGGTACCCCATTTGTTACCTCTCCCCAGTTTGAGAAAGTGCCACTGATGAGCTCTATTTGAACCTATTTCTGTACCCAGCTGTGGATCCACCTGATAGTTGTCCATCTAGCTCACTTTTAGCTAGTTTGCTAATCGGGATATCATGGGGCACTTTGCCAAAGCTTTGCAGAAGTCAAAATAGATCAGGTCCACAGCATTCCCACCATCCATCCGGGAGGTTACCCAATCAAAAGATGAAATCAGATTAGTGTGGCAGGATTTGTTCTTGAGAAATCCATGGTGGCTTCCAATCATCACTATATAGTTTTCCAGGTGGATGCAGACTGACTGCATTATAGTCATAGAATCATAGAATAGCAGGGATGGAAGGGGCCAAGAAGGCCATCGGGTCCAACCCCCTGCTGTTGCAGGACACCAGTTTACACCATCTCACTCAGATGACTGTCCAGTTTCCTTTTGAATGTCCGTAGTGTAGGAGAGCCCAGCACCTCTCTAGGCAGCTGGTTCCACTGTCATATTGCTCTGACAGTGAGGACACTTTTCCTGATATCTAGCCTGAATCTGGAATCTTATAATCTGCTCCAGGATTTTCCCAGGGATTGATATCAGACTGACTCATCTGTAGTTCCCGAGTTCTTTATTTTTCCTTTCTTGAAGATAGGAACAACATTAGTCTTTCTCCAGTCATCTGGCACTTCCCCTGTCCTTCATGATTTCTCAAAAATAATAAACAGCAGTTATGAGAGTTCTTTCACCAGCTGCCTTTTGACTCTAGGATGGAGTTCATTGGCCTCTGGAGATTTGAACTCATTCAACCCAATTACATGAACCTTGACTATTTGCCTATCATTCTTGAGCTGCCATCCTGCTTCTTCAGCTTGTACTTCCCCTTCTTCTGGAAGGTCATATATCTTCTTTTGGGAGAAGAATGAACCAAAATAGGAATTGAACATTTCTGCCTTTCCTTGTCATCTCTTATCATGTTGCCATCCACACTGAATAGCTGAACCCCTATTTCTATCCTCTGTCTTTTAGTTTGGACATATCTGAAGAAAGCTTTTCATTGTTGCTGCATTTAGCATCTCTTGCTACCCTCCCTTCATTCCTAGCTTTAGCCTTCCTGACAACTTCCCTGCAATTCTGTGCTACCTACTGGCATTTTTCCTTTGCAGCCTAGCCTTCTTTCAACTTCCTTTTTGTTTTCAGATCACCTCTGAGCTTTTTGTGAAGCCACATGGGCTTCTTCTGTTGTCTTCTACCCTTTTACTTGTTGGAATTGTTTGCAATTGTGTCTTTAGAATTTCCTTTTTCAAAAATCCCCACCCATCTTGGACTCCTTTTCTCATTAGACTTCTTTGCTCCATTTCTCACGTGTCATGGGACTTATCATTGTCTGAGTTTATTAAAAATGGCTTTCTTGAAATCCAGGTTACATGTTTATCTACATTTGGCTTTTGCTTCCTTTAGAATCAAGAATTCAAGTATGGCATAGTCACATTCTCCTAAGATTCCCATAGCTGCCACTTTGCCCAATAGGACTTCCTTGTTGGCTAGTATCAAGTCAAGGATAGCCATTCCTCTTGTTCCTTCCTCAACTTTCTGTTGGGGGGAGTTCTCAGCAACACATGTTAGGGAACTTTTGGAGGGGCCATGTTTGGCAGAATTGTCTCCCAACGGATTCCAGGGAAATTGAAATCCCCCATAACAATGACGGCATGCCTCCTTGTAACACTAGAAATTTGCTTTTCAAACATTTCATCCTCGTCTTCTCCTTGACTGGGTGGTTGGTAATAGACTCCAACCATTGTGCTCCTTCTATTTCTTGCTCCATTTATATTTTTGTAGAATGCAGAACACTCTCCTTGTTCATGTTCTTTCCACTATGCATAACTTTTTAAACTTTTCAGTTTCAACAAACAATGGGCCCAAGTCTTGTTTGGCAACTGCAACTTTGAAAGAGAATTTCTACTTCTAATCTAGGAGCAGATTTTTATGTTTGTGTGTGGCACAACTTTCATCAGCCGCATGACAACCTAGCTACTTCGGCTCTCCAAGCAAGGTACAAATTCAGTTAATATATGATAGGCATCAATTAACCAAGAGCAGCTTTGCCCTTGTCATTATATTTCCATGCCAGATGCTACATCTGTTGACTTTACACATGTGGTGCAGCTGTTACAAGCACAGTGCCAGTGTCAGGAAAGAAAGAGTTTGTCCCATGACAGTGGAAAGGGTTTTGGACATGCTGATCAGAATTATTGCCATTAGTGTTGGGATACCTTTTCTGTGATTAGCCACTGCAAGGAAAGTCTCTCCATCAATGGTGAATGCCTCCCAGTCCCGGGCACTGTGTGTGGCGATCCTCTGGTAGACAATAAATTTCTCTTTTCTGTAGTTCCACTTGTAAATTACAGAAAACTCCTTGCCCCTTTCATCCTGTACAAAATTTGCCACTGCAAGGAAAATCTGAAATAAAAGAAGCCACAGCAACTCAGTCTCTGACACAAAATAACCAAGAACAGGTGGGTTGTTGGCTTCATGCTCAATCGAATGTGAATCTGCTTTGCAACAGCTGGGCCAAAGGGTATTATGCACAGCCATATCAGTTCTGTGGAAGTCTACAGTACCACTCTTCGTATCCTCCCATCACCAGTTGCCTTACATGAGCTAGATCAACCAGAACTGCAGCAAATAAGTTGCAGGGGTGTCATCCACATGGAGAGGGAAAAAGAACTCATGCCTAGGGATGGAGGAGGAACTTATCTGGCTTGATTTTTAATGTCAACTTACCTAATTTTGGCCTCTGAAACCACTGTATGAACTAAAATTCAATTATCCCTCAACATTTTGCTGTGGAGTTGCTATGGAGTACAATCAAAACACTTTGTGCTCCCCAAAAATCTGTATATTGACCAAAACTGTGTACAAAAAGCACGTATTAGGAGAACAAAAATCTGTACACATTTTCATGCAAACTTAAAGCAAGTACAATGCTATTTCTCATAATGTTCATAGCTGGCAATTTATTTCAGGGAGAATGAAAAAATAATTTAAAAAGATCAGGTTTAAAAATCATAATTAGGTTTTTCAAATTTAAATTAGATTTCAAATTTTAATATGTAATTATTATATTTCTTGTATGCAATAGCTAGACTAATCTTACCTAATCTGGATAAAACCATGTTAGTTGTACAAGTGCAACACCTAAACTGAACTGATGCCACTACATGGTGTTAAAGAGGATTTTCTATCTCGAGAACTAATTTGATCATTTCTCAGATATGAATATTCACAACCTGCCAAACACATGGATTTAAGTTCCTGATGAAAATACAGTGTTCAAGTCTCCTCAGTCCCTGGGAGGATGATGGACATCCTATGGAAGGCCAAAGGGGTACAAAGGTGGAGGTTGCCTCTGCACTTCTTGCTCTTGCAAAACACTTAGTTGGCTGATTTCCACCATCCAAGTGCTTTGCCCTGTAGTGTGAGGTGAAAAGGCCAAGGTACCACCAGAATACCACGCATGCTGGAAGCGCCCATCTCCTGCTCCCTAGAATGCCCATCCAACTCCATTGCAAAGGTCACGCCTGTGAACTAGGAGCTGCAGTCAGAAACTCTGACCTTGGACTGTGCTTCTGAGATTGGAGCTGGGGCAGCATCCAGTGACCGTACGACTGCGTCATGGGATGTTCTACTTCTGCCTGCCAGCCATGGGCATTTCTGTTTTATTTGTTCTTGTGAAGGTGAGGCTGAGCCAAGACAGAGTGAAAAGGGGCAATACTGGAAAGGAAAGGAAAGGAAAGGAAAGGAAAGGAAAGGAAAGGAAAGGAAAGGATCATGTCCCTTGTACAGGGTGTTACTGTGCTGTACGGACTTGCTTGGGAGTCTGCCCTTGGAACATCTCAGTAGACAGTTCGCTAGCTTCACAAACTGTCCTGCATGTTGGTCATAAGAAAGCCCTTGTATAGAGAGAAATATTTTAAAGAAATTCCCTGTAGAGGTTAAAGGAAAAAGCGAGCATGTGCAAAATGTATACAGTGTGAAAAAGCGAGCATGTGCAAAATGTATACAGTGTGAAAAAGAGATGTAAGGTCTGGTTTTGCGGAATATGCAAGGATATGAACACAGCTCAATCCTATGCAAGTTTAGACAGAAAAAAGACCAACAGTGCCCATCATGCTGTCTAAACTTGCATAGGTCGTACACTTAGATGTAAATGAACATTGCTTAGTGGTCAGCCTTGTATCACTCATGCTATATCAGTGAGTAACCTGATTTGAACTGATGATTTAAAAAAGGTCTTTTTTCCTGATCTAAATTTTTAAAAATCCAGCAAATATAAAATTGGCCAGTTTCTTTCTCATTCTTATTTAGATCTTTTTACTTGCTTTGATTTAAATCTGTCACTATGATTTATTTTGGAATAAGTGATTTGAAAGCTTATCGGTCAATTCTACAATGTTTACAGCTCAATACTGGCTCAGAGCATGGCTGAAAAAGCCAAACCACAGTCTTAGCTTTCACAGACAATTATGGCATCAGAACATTATGGGATGGCAGCTGCTCAAGATGACCTCCTCAGGAACCCTTCCAATGATGGCATTCTCAACTGTAAGGCCAGGAAAGGTCAACTCTGGCCTTCCAGACATTTTGGCCCAGAACTCCCATCATCCATAACTAGCATAGCCAATGATAGGGGATGATGAGAATTGCAGTCCAAAACCTCTAGAGGCCCACAAGTTGCCCACCCCTGCTTTATTTCTTAAAGCATACAAAGAAGTCAGCTGTTCAAATACGGTGAAAGCAAGTTTAAAAAGAGGCAAAGGGCATAATTTGGCCATGATGTGCAGGCAAACTCCACTGGATATCAGTGATGCCAGTTAGTTCTCACTGCAGCTGTCAGCTTAACTTCCTAACAGGCTGTTGAAGTCTACAAACCTAATTGCTTTGTTCATGCATTTGGCAGCTTCTGATGGACAGTTGGGGGCCGTCAACTTTAGCGGAATCTGATCAATAGGGCCACGCCACAATACATTTGTAGGTTTTTGATGTGCCGCAGTCTTAGTTATTTTTCTTGCCACAAGAAACAACAGAGTTATTCTTCTGCACTTTGGCTGGGATCAAGAAGGTTTCACAAAGTTAATCTATTTGCTGAACTATTTTTAACCCCCATCCCCAGACCTCAGCTCCCAACATTCAAAAAGTTTGAAGAATGCACAGAAGTGGAAAATTGCCAGCATGTGCATGCTATACTTTTTCTCCTCAGCCCCTTCTTTACCACCCTGACTTTTATTAATTATGGATATTTATAGCTCACTCCAGCAAATGCTCTCAGTATGGCTTACAATAAAATAACAAAACCATTATTGAAACAATAAGTCATATTAACCAAAATAAAACAAGACACAGTAGAGCCATAAAATGAAGAGAAGAAAAGCCATTTTTCAAAAAGCTCTTGCACACAAATGGATGCTGCATTTCTCTACACCATGGGTCCTCAAACTAAGGCCCAGGGGTCAAATCCGGCCCACCATGCTCATTTGGACCCACTGCCGCCCACCTTGCCCCACGCGCAGGGTGGCAGCAGTTTGCTCGCTCGGAGAAAACGATCTCCAAGCGAGCAAGCCGCTGCCTCGTGTGCCTACCTTGTGGCATGTGCCTCGCCTCGCCTCGCCTCACCAAGCGCCCCGGCCTTGCCTCAGCAAGCACACCCACATGCGTTGCCCCCATGCCGGCCCATGCACACCGCCAGCATCACCTTTCTGGCCCGTGCCCAGCACCAGCAGGTTTCAACTGGCCCCCTGTTGAAAAAGTTTGAGGACCCCTGCTCTACACACTACCCTAGGAGTAAACCTCAATGAAATAATGGTTCTGTATAGACATATATAGGATTGCTTTCTGATAGGCGCTTCCAGCCTATTATTATCTATTAGCAAGGCCCCTCTTAGAACCCCTTCTCCCAGATTTTTCTATTATTTTGCGTGTTTCTTCCAAGGAACCTGAGGCAGTGTACATGACTCATCCTCTTTCTATGTTATCCTCACAACAATCCTGTGAGATGAATTAAACTGGGATTCAGTGACTGGCCCAAACTGAGCTTCATGGCTGAGTTGGCATGTGAACCACCATCCCAGTCCTGAAACTCTGGAATGACTTTCAAATACAGCAGTGGGTATCCTTAACTTCCTTCCTTCCCTCCTTCCATACAAGGCTTAATGTTTTACATGCATCTGGAAATTATTTCAAAACTATTTATCAATGGGATAGTTCTGCTGTTGATATTGACTGAAACAGTTAACTTATTGTCTGCCTTTTATCTTTTTTCTGGCAGTCTTAAATTATTTTAAAAACATATTAAATGATAGGCCAGGCATGATTTTACAATGTTTCAAATGTGTAAATGAAATGTAAGTATTTGGAATTTCCAGACACACCCTGACAAAATGAACATTTCTGAAACTTTAAGTGGCTTGAGGTGGGGCTGGGGGGAGCAGGTGTATCCTTGCTTTTGCATCAAATAATACTGGAAAATATTTTACCATTTACCTTTTTCCCAATAGTGAAGAATTTCCAGGATTGTGCTTGGTAGGTGGGGAGATTTTGGTAAGCCACAAATTTCTCATCTGTCCATTTGTAGATAGCTGAACCACGAGGGATACATCGATTAGCAGTAGCCGCAAAGAGTCCCACTTGGGGGATGATGAAGACTTCAATGCCCAGGGTTTCAGAATTTGTCACCAAACTTTGATGTTCTTCTAGGTAGTCCAATCTTTCTTCAACTGGAAAGCAACAGACAGCAGGGGCAATTATATAATAAGATAAGACTTATTATATTATAATAAGATTCTGCAATCTAGTCTGTGATCCACTAAATTAAACAATTCTGAAATGCATTTTTGCACTCTAGCCCACCCCACTCCCTTCTGTGATTCTCAAGACGTGTGTATGGTTGAAATGCCCTTGTGGTCTGTCCCCCAAAGCTGCCTTTACTTGTCCTTACTCAACTTACCTTCCAGGTTTAAATACAACTACTCTCACATCCCTGTAAGTTATCTTACAAACCTGGCTGAAGCCAGTGAATCCCTTTCTCCTTGACAAATGTTTTGAGAAAGTTTCTTAGCTGCCTCTACATTGGCAAGAAAAATGGAGACTTGTCTAGCATAATAGGTAATATATGGCATAGCACTCTGGGAATATTGATCAATTGGTTGATCATCTGCCTCTGCAACCATCGGTTTCCCCTGAAGAATCCTGGGAAGTGTAATGTTGTTACTGAGCATATCCTATAAGAGACAGCTTCCCTCCTGCGCACCCCATATAATTACAATTTCCAAAGTCCTTTGAGAAACTGGAATGGCTTTAAACCAGTTTTGCTGTAGTATACATATGCCTACTGTAGATAAACAGCACAATAATATGAATGCCATCTATGAATATGGAGCTTTACAAAGTACTGGTATGATAGATACAAACCTCACTGGGATTCTAATCAAAGGAGCCTTAGGGAAACGTTATTAAAAGTGGGGAGAGGGAGGCATTGGAAGGCCCAGAAATAAGTGCTTATTTCAATCACACTGACCTTCTTTCTAGTAAGACAGACAAACTGGCCCAGCCTGGTGCCTTCCAGCTGTGTTGGATTGCAACTTCTATAACTGCAGCCAGCAAAGCCAATGGGAATCGCAGGCCTGTGCTGGCTGGGAACTGGGGGACTTTCTGTCCAATGCAACAGGAAGGCACAGGATTGAGGAAGGCTCTAATAAACTATAAGGACTAAAGCAATGATCCAAAAGCTTTGAGAACAATGGTTTCGAGGACATAACCTATTCTTTGCTCTGAATCACCATATTTCCCTCCTTTTTTGAGTTAGTACCATTAAAAGCCCCAAAGAACTACACTGCAAGTGTGCCGAAAGCATTTACCTTCTAGCATGGAAATCCATTCACTACCATTACAGAGATACAGTCCTTTCTGAGCAGCATTAAACCAGAACTGGCCACTTTCAGTCTTAGTGCAGGGAGGGCGGGACCCCAAAGTCACCTTCATGTCTGCTTCTAAACAGTAAAAATGAAACAAAACATGAACAGCAGCTTAATACTTGCTTTGGCACCATAAGAAATGTTTGTTGCATATGTCTCTGGATATGTGTGTAGAATGACAGAGAGAGAGGCAGAATGTACCCACACAGTATCACAAGATAATGGCAAACAATTAAAACAGCTCTGAGAGCCCTGAATACATGAGTGATTTCGTAAATGCATCTTTTCCTCTGTAACCCTCTACATATAAATTGAATTATATCCAGACTTAGTTATGTTTAGGTAGAAACTCTGAAATCAGTGGGCCAAATTATTTATTTATTAGATTTATATCCCACTTTTTTCTTCCAACATGCTCAAACAGCTTACATCATTTTCCTCCTGTTGCTTCAATCTTATTCCTACAACAACTCTGTGAAGAAGGTTTGGCTGAGAGTTTGCCCAGAGTCACCCAGTTGGCTCCATGGCCAAGTGGGGACTAGAACCCAGATCTCCTGAGTCTCAGTCCCATGTCTTAACAACTATGCTCTCAGTTACACACTGAGAGCATAGTGAAAATTAAGTCATAAGTAACTTAATTTCAATGGATCTGCTATTCTAATTATGTTGAAGTCTGAATCCAACCCATACCTCCTGCCCCGTTTTCCTCCTGTCTCGTTTGTTGCTGGACAAGACGGTTTTCATAGAAGCCAGTGTGTTTATCCACCTTGGTACACTTAGCCAGAGCAGTTACACAATTCACTTTTCTCTGTTATTTGACTGCTGCTGGTCTTTTGAGTGTCATGAGTAATCATTTGCATGAAGTCTAGCTCTACAAAACTATACTTTCATTCCTTTAAGGAAAAGTAGAAGACAGCTTCCATTGAAGTGAGGGGACACTGAAGTAATTCCTTTCAATTCCTTCATATAGCTCTATTGCCATGATAGATTTTGAGAAAATTTGTGGCCCATGGGCACCCATGAACATTGTTCTGTAGTTCCCATCCAACTAGTTGTGACTGCATCCTATTAAAACCAATAGGACAACTCTACTTGTAACTAACTTAAGAAATGTTGATTTCAGTAAGTTTTAAGCATGAATAACTTTGCTTGGATCGGGGCCTCTGTGAGAGTAAGTGGGGTTTTAGAGGCAAGGCCTACTCTCAGTTCTAAATCTGCTGGTTGTCTCTCTACCTCCCCGTAGTTCTTTCTCTAAGGAAGGTGTCATCCCCTCTTAGATTTTGGACTTCTACTCCCATCAATCAGCCACTGTTCAGGAATGCTGGAAACTGTAGTAGGGAATCAGGACCGGGAAGGCTAATACTAAACAGAGCCATAATTCAAAATGTGTTGAGGGAGTACTTATCTTCACACATGGAAATCCACCCATTTCCATTACAGAAATACAGTTGTTTAAACTAGTCTCTACTTGGAAATAGCCACCATCTAGGGGGAAAATGTATCTTATAATCTGTGAAGTTGGCCTGCTTGTTTTTCTGCAAATACAAGAGCCAACAAGTTGTGGTGCAGCATTGGCTTCCAAAGGCATGTGCTCATGGCAAAATAAGCACCTACATCACACAAGATGGTGGGCAGATGTTCTCTTATAGGAAAATTATCTCCATGTATAAAAATGACACAGGTAAAGCAGGCTTGGGATGTTAGACTCCTGGTTTTCTAGCAATGCCCATGATTGCCAAACCACCCAAGCCAACAAGACTGAACATAAAATATCATGAGATTGGCTTAAGTAGTATGAAATGCAAAGAACTACCATAGCTGGGGGTTTTAGCAGTAAAAGAAAAATGGTTCTTTTGTTCCTTTCTAGTTTCTGCCTTTGGAGGAGTGTTCTTTCAGATCTTCCAACTGTATACCTAGATATAGGAGTGTATGCACACATGCACACCCATCTGCTGTGCCACCCTATAGCATTCCCCAGCCAGCATTGTAATGTTGGGACTTTTGTCTGTCTAAACATACACAGGACCAAACTCTTACTATGCCCTCCCTAGCAGTTTATCCTATGAGACTGCTGCTTAGCCCCTGGGGGATCATTCTATGGCATCCCACAGAGTTACATTTGTCCCTCATGTGGTTTAATATCTAAATTAGCCGTGGGCATCTTGTAGCCCTCCAAATGTCATTGTACCGCAAACCACTCACCTTTCACCACTGCTGTGCTGGCTAGGGTTGATGGGAGTTGCAGTCCAATAAGACCTTGAGGGCAACATGTTGCCCCGCCCTAACCTACATGACGCCACTGGGGAAGTCCTCTGAGGAGGTGAGGTGCCGAATACCCAAGTGCATCTCTCCTCCTCGATCCCTGGTGAGTGCTTGGAGTGCCCTAGCAAGCAACTGGAACCAATAACTGGCAGACGCATTGCAAGCCTTGAGATGGGCATTGGTGGCTGGTAGCTCCAAGGTCCATGGGGGGTTGACCGTCCTGCTCTGTGCCCACAAATGTCAAGTTCCTGCATTACCTTCCAAAAGATCAGGCAATTCAGTCCAAAGGTCAAGGCCGCATGGTTTGTTCATCCGGAGTTAAAGTCAGGCAGGAGTGCCCAAAAGAATGTCCAGGAAGGAAGCCAACATTCTAGGTATCTGATTAGTCTTAACGAAGCTGAAGATGCCTATAAAAATTCTTATTGTTTGCCACGAAGAGCAGGCTCTGGCTGATCTAATTTATAGCCAGCCATAAATTATTATTACAGCTGGCTAGTTAGGTCACCATGCTGTTTTACGGGAGGATCCACACTCAGCCTGCTGCTTGAACATTTGCTGGATCCACCAACTCCTCCTTTCTACAGGGTGAGTTCCTTCCAACTCCAGCTCCTGGTATGATTTCCTTGAGGGATTCCAGCAACTGCCCAAGAGGGCCCTGGCTGCTCCTCTCCTAGAAGGCAGTTGGCTATAGCTTCCCATTACCTGGCTCCCTCCAGATGTTTCAGAATGCAGTTCCCCCTTATCTCCAACCAGCAGAGCCATTGAATGTCCGAGTTAATATATTACGTGCAACCTCAAAGCACTGTAGCAGCTTTCACTTAGTTTTATGGCCCAATGTGAAATGCTGGGTGCAACTTAATCCTCAATGTTTAGGGTACAGAATGCCCCAAAGGAACCTCCCTCCCTCTCTCTCACACACACACCTGATTTGTGACATCTTCACAAGAGGATGTGAGTACTGCCCCCTGGAGTTAAGGCAGGTAAAGCCAAGGTACTCTCCTTGTGTGTTGCTGTTCATTAAAATGTAAGCAGCAAACACATTCATGCCATTTTCTTTTGCACTTGAAACCAATCCAATGTGCAAGTGTTTCAGTGAATGCTTGGAGACTGCAAGGAGTGCATGGGAAAAGGGTTCACCAGCTACAAGGAAGGAACCCCCCACTATCACTAAGGGAAGAAAGAATGAATGAGAAAAAGGGTGGCTCTCTACCCTCCTGATGCTGCAGCACAGTCAGCCTGGGCTTGTTCAGTCCCCAGGCCCTCTTCCGAACAATTTGGCCTCAGCTCGCATTTTTCCCTAGCACACCACTGAGGATCACATAATGCTTTGCTAACATAAGAGCTCTCTCCACTTCAGCTCTGTGCTGACTGAGGGGCCTGTGCATTTCACCCAGGGAAGGAGGCACCAGCGCTATAGCCTGCCTTTGAGGTTTCAGAAATGGAGGTCAGCTGCCACTTCTCTGTCCCAGAATGCCTTGTGTGGTGCCTGTAACACCAGCCACTAACCAATTAATTCAGACTGCCAATCTCAACGTGGATTTGGCCTAACGTGAAGACATCATGGTCATGACTGGTCAAATCTGGGGGTGTTTCTGTTTCTTCCCCCACCCCATGCTTTTTTTACCAGCTAACCTGGAGACCAATAATACAAGTATTGATTTACTGTGGACTGGGGGAGGCCACATGAATTAGTACAGGTATCTTTTTAAAAAAAGACAGAAACTTAGGAGCTGTTTGTATGACACAATAGCCACAGAGAACTGGCAGCATATGTAGGGTACATGCAAACACCATTTTTATATGTTAAAAACACAGGATTTGTTGTGTTCTGAGAACCCAGCAAACACAATCCAGTTTAGAGCCATCCAAGGGCTGTCTAGCCCTCACATAACCCCTTCTCAGTGGGTTCACAGAACACAGCAATTCACAAACAAGAGAGTGACAGCAAATGCTGCAGCACCTTCCGTTTGATTAACCCATGTTGGGCCATGGTGTGCCACCTGAATCCAGTCAGAGTGACTACAGCACAGCTCTCTTCTATGTTTTTCTAACAGATGCTGGTGAACCTTCTCAAAAACTGTGTTACATTTTACTGACCGTAAGGGTATTTCAGCAGCTCATTATCCACTGGTTTCACAGGGAGGTCCTGCAGAATTTGGGGGATGGACAGCACTGCTAGGTTAAACTGCATGCCAGTGCACATCCGTGAGGTAGCATCAGATCCTGGCAACAGGACTAGCTGTCTTAGCAAGCCCTGAAAAAGAAAGGAAGAAAGGCTAGGGAATCAAGGCTGGTATTCTGGGACAATGGTCACTAGTGGACTGAACACTGCACTTCAATTCTATTCACCACTTATGGAATGAGCCCCAGAGAAATTTCCCTGGTGCCAACATTACTCTCCTTTCAGCTCCAGGTGAAAACATTTCTCTTTTCCAGGCATCATAAAAATTTTAACAATTTTATGATTGTTTTTAAATTTTAACAATTAATTTTAATGTTTGTAATAATTTATCATCTTATAGTTGTCCTCCCCATGGATTTATTGTAATGACCTATTCATTACTGTTTTATTATAGTTGATTGTTTTTATTATTGTATGCTTGTATTAGTTTTATTGTATAATGATTGAGTAATTTTAAGCCACCCAGAGACTCCACTTAGATTATGGGGCAGCATACAAATGCTAAATAAATGAATGAATGTGAGGTGCTACAACTTAAAACTGGCTGAAAATTATAATCTCTGACCTTGAAGGTCCCAATGCCAGAAGTATTTGAGTTGATGGGGGCTCAGTAGCCTTAAACCATGCTCTGTTTTGGAGAGTTTTCTACATGTTTCCAAATTCATATTGAAGTTTCCATGGAATAATAAACATTTTGGGGGAATTCTGATTAAGACATTCTGGGGGATTTACATCAGATGACAACTCCTTGGAAGGGATATTCAGAGGACAGAAGAATGTCTTTGGGTGCCTTGCATGAGGAAATTTCATTAGATTACTCTGGGGCATAATCCAGAAATCTTGTCATCTCTGACCCAGCGTACAACTGCTGTTTCATATACTTAGAGTTTATCTGAGTGACTTTTGGCTGCAGCATGTGTTATTTTAACATGCATTTCTTAATGTATCATGATAATGCATTGCACAGTCATTTCTAATAGTAACAGAACTTTTACTTGCTTTACTTGCTTTGGGTTCTACTGACTTTGTGCTTTTGGAGCTAAATGTGTTGTTTCAGTGATGAGAGAGGTTACATTCTTCATGGGCTCAGGGATATCCTATTTTTACTGCCTCATCTGATTGAGGGCCCAGCTCTGCAGCTAAAAGCAGATGCTGAGGTTGAGCTTGTGGGTTTCAGGGCTGGATGCATTTTCCTTTATCCTTGGTATGATCAAAGGAGCAGCTTTGTGCCATTGTGCCCATGATGGGCACAATGCAGTGCCAATGAGTAGTACCTTTTGATGCATGTTTGGGGTAAAGTTCAGGAACCAGTGAAATGCTAACAGTGCTTGTCCTGACCATTGTTTACCGCATCATTCTGTAGTTGTGGATCAAAGCAAAATGTCACAGGCAGGAATTCTGGTCCTTCAGAAAAAGGCTGATATGAAGGTATGCTTGCACCTGCCTTTTCGACAACACCCATGTTACACCCATGTTAGCATTGCTTTGTCGTAAAATAAATCACTTCTGTTATGTTTGCACTGCTCCTTTGGCAGGAATTAAGCTATTACTGGAGTTAATGTGGAGAAAACTAAGTGCTAATTGCTAATGTTACTACTGAAACAGGGAAACAGTGGCTCTCCCATTCAGGGGACAACCAGTACCAGTTCCAGGTTTGGAGGCTCCTTGGACAAGATACCCTCAGGGGGCCCTCTCCCACAGTCAATCTCCCTTTGTCCCACCATTGTCTTCCTCCTCTTCCTCCTCTACCACATTCTCATCACTGCTGCCACTCTCTGGCTTTACAAGGCCAGGCAGTGACACCTGCTGCTCTTCAGCCCCACCACTGCCATGGTCCGAGTCACAGCCAGGGGCCAGGAAGAGAGGAAGCGAATGCAGGGATTCTTGCCAGGTATCCCCTGCTCTGATATGGGTCCTGCACAGCTGATCCTAACCATGCCTTCCATGCTTTAAGTGTGTCACAAATGCTGACCATTCGCCTAGGAAAATAGGAGCTTGTTTTATTATCTATTGGTCTTGTTTATTTTATTTTTTAACAGCTGAAGCTCTCTGGATGGTGAACATAAAATGATAAATGCAACAGAATACAATATTAAAATAAAACAACAACATAGCCGCACAGAAGTATATTAAAAGTTAAAACCATGTGTTAACGATTGAACAGCTAAATGCAGTCCATGATGCTGGGCCTGCTTGGAAGAAAAAAGTCAGCATCACCTACGTGCTGTTTGGAGTTGGTAAATGTCCACAAGGCAGTCTTAACCTGGCACCAAAAAGAGAAAAATAGCACTGAGTTGGCCTCAGTAGGGGGTTTGTTCCATAATTTGGGGGCTACAGCAGAGGAGGGTTTCATCTTTGTTTCCAGCAGCCAAGCATCCCTTGGAGGAACCATTTGGAGGAAGGCCTCGGGCATTGGGTGTAGTGCCTGGATGCACTGGTACTGTGGTCCCAAGCCATGTAAAGACTTTATTGGTTAGAAAAGGAATGAAGGCTAGAAAAAGAGAATGCCTCTTTCTTTTGTTACAATGGGCCTTTCAGCCAACCCACCTCTTTGTCTAGGGTTTCAAACCCTCTTTAATGATCCCATGTGGTTGCAGTGGGGGCAGGAGAAGAATGACTGGGGAAGAATTTGGAACAACAGAGCAGTGGCTTCTAAGGTTACGAAAAAGCATGACACAGCCCTTCTAAATTCTTTCAAGCTAGAGCAAGGAATCAGGAATGAGGAGATAGAAACAGAAAAATAGGAGCAAGTCAGAAGGGGCCTCCCAGGCCATCTTGTCTGACCCCTGGCTCTAGCTGGCTCCACTCACGACATGCCTACCATGTGCATGTCTAGCCTATCCTTGAACACCCTCACCAATGTGGTCTCAACCACCTCCTGTGGAAGCCAATTCCATATCCTCGGGGTCCTAACGGTCAGGAAGTACTGCTTGGCATCCAAATTGAACCTTGTTCCTTGCGCTTGGCTCCTTTGGAATGCATCCTGCCCTCATCTGCAGGGGAGAACAGGTCTCTACCCACCTTGACAATGTACACCATGATATCCTGATTAGCCAACTAGCTAAAAATGGGCTAGATGGAGCATAACCACTTGGATCCACGGTTGGCTACAGAATCAGACCAAAAGAGTGCTTATCAATGGCACCTTCTCAAACAGGGGAAAACGATGACTGGGGCACTACAGGGTTTAATCCTGGGCCAAGTGCTCCTCAAAATTTTTATTAATGATTTGGATAAAGAGGTGCAAGGATTGTTCATCAAATGTGCACAACATTGGATGGGATAGCTAACGCCCTGGAAGAGAGAAACAAAAAATTAAAGTGATCTTGATAGGCTGGAGCACTGGGCTGAAAGCAACAGAATGAAATTCAGTAGGGATAAATGCCAAGTTCTGAGCCTAGAATAAAGAAAACAAACGCATATTTACAAGATGCAAGATAACTTGGCTCAACAATACTACACTCAAGAAGAAACTTGGAAGTATTGTAGGTGAGTCAAGCTGACTATGAGTCAATATTGTCAAGCAGCTGAAAAAAAGAAAAGAAAGGAAAAGAAAAAAGGAAAGCAAAGCAAAGAAAACAAATGCTATTGTGGGCTGCATTATCAGAGATATCATTTCCAAATCGAGTGAAGCACTAGTTTCCTATATTCAACACTGCTTATTTAGCATCTTGAGTACCGTGTCCAGTTCTGGGTGCCATTGTTTACATTTCTTAAACAAACTGGAAAAGGTTCAGAAGAGAGCAACAAAGATGATCAGCAGATTGGAAACAAAGCCTTGTGAGGAGAGATTGAAAGAATAGGGCATGCTTAGCCTCGAGAAATGAAGACCGAGGCATTCTACTAGTACTTGAAAGGTTATCACAAAAAGGAAGGGCAGGATCTCTTCAAGAGATGGAATAATGGGCTCAAGTTGCAGGAAGCCAGATTCTAGAGGACTGTTAGAGCAGTACAGCAATGGAACCAATCACCTAGGGAGGTTGTGGGCTCTCCCACACTGGAGGCATTCAAGATGCAGCTGGTCAGCCATCTGTCAGGGATGCTTTAACTTGGAGTCCTGCACTGAGCAGGTGGTTAGTTGGACCAGACAACTTTATTAGCCCCCTCGAACTGTACTATTCTATTAATCCATGGTTTGTATTTACCTAGCAAAAAATCACTGAAATTTTGTGTCTGAAACCTAGTTTTTTAATTACTTTCCCACACTATGGTACATCCCACATTTACACACAGCATTTTAGATACATTTTTCTACATCCTTGAACTGGTTCTAGCACTCTCTTAATACTCTAGCACTCTCTTTTAGCCACCCATCCTAAGCACACATCCAACACAGTCAGTGCAAATAGTTCGGCTTTCCACTGATATGTTTGCTTCAGGCTATTTTTTCATAAAACAAATTGAATGAACCCCTTTAAATGCAGGATAAAACTCAATCTAAGTCATGTCAGCTAATGTCTTCCTCCCTTCCTGTTTGCCCTATCTGTTCTTGCAAAACTCTGCCTAAGATACATATATATTTAATCAAACATTATTTTAAAAGAAAGTGAATGGTCATTTATTTCTAAGTAGGGGGCAAAGCATTTTATTGTAAAGAAATGTTTGGAAGAGCAATCTTTTCTGGGATGCAAAAGAACTTGATTGTGTAGAAAGCTGTTTGTTATGAAATTCCATAGTTTGTTACTGTGACATGTGAACTAAGAGCAGTATGTTGTTCAAGGGTTAAACAACCCAGTGCTCTGAGTTCATAGAGGGTAAATGACCCAGAGGTTAGTCCAGCAACAACCATGGGTTAGACTCTAAACAATCCAGTACTCCCTGCGTTGGCATGTCACACACATAACCGATGACTTAGCCAATCACATGTTGTAGAGTAAAAGTGAAATTAGCTGACATACTGCAGCAGCTCGCCTGCTCTTTCTCAAAGTGTGACTTAATTAACCAATATTTGCTATGACATGTGAACTGGGTCTATGTTCTAATGTCAACTACTTGGATTTATCTGTCTTGCCTCTAGTCTTTTTGTATGTGATTTTTAGTTATGACTGGCTGTCCTTTGCCTTTGAATGCTTGTTATCAATTACCATTTCACCCTCAAATTGATAATGTGGAACCTTCAGATCATCCTCCCAAAAGAACAGATAATCCTGGGCTCCTGTGGGCTTTCTTCCACAAGTCCATTTAAAAGAAAGAGAAAGAGAAGCTTATCTTTCATTCAATCATGTCTTCCAGTCCCAGCTACACCATATTGTGTATGTGTTGCAATGTCTGTTCAGGAAGTCTGTTGCCCCATCCAACAAAATGGCTAACACTTATCATCAGTCACCCAGAAATGAACAGAAGCTGTTCCATCTATGAAGCTTATCTGGAAATGCCACAGGGGAAAGAAAAAGCCAAAACATTCCTACAAGATTAGGCTTCTACTCATGTGATTAATTTTCTCAAGCTCTGTTCTGCAAAGCACAGACAGTTTGATCTTGTGCAGAGCTGAGCTTTGTACATTCTGGGTAGCTTAACAAGGCCTGAATATGACACTCACCTGGTGGAATTTTCCCTTTACAGCACTGTACCAATGCACTTAGTGATTTTTCCCCCTTGTATCAAGTTCTTAACATCACAGGTATCCTTTCATGGCCTGGGCCTCAAAACCTCAGTATCTGTTCTTCTGGGCATTGCTGTGCCTGAGTTTGAAGTCTTTCAACTTAATCTGACATCTTTTTTAAAGCTCCCATTTGAAGTTGGCCTGTCTGCTAGAATGAGTCTGCATATTCAATTTGCTTACCTGCTCAGTGCATGCATCAAGTGAATACATGGAGTGCAATATGGAACTGCGCCTGCCCTCTGTGTTTGCTGGCTCTGCCCCAGATTTCTATGCCTTCTGCAGACTGGGTTTCTCTGCAGGTACAACTGATGGATTCTTCCATGTGATCAGATTCCCAATTGTATGGAAACTCCCTAAGTGCTTCTCATGCCTTCTACTTAGTGCAGAGAGTTCGGGGCTGAAGGTTATGATCCCACTTCCCAGTCCACGCATTTAGCAGAAACGTGTGCCAAGCAAACGAAAATGGGGACAGTGCCAGAGATAGAAATGACTCTGTGGTACAATCAGCTGTCCAGAACCCTGGAGAGCAGCATTCCTGCTGGAGGGAAGGATAAACTAGAACATTTTGTTGCAGGTCCCACTCATATCAATACTGGTTTAATAGCAATCTATTTTCTCAGGATGGCTTGGAAGCTGTATTTCCATAATGGGGACTTGAAATCTCCAACAAGGGATTCTCAGAACCCACAGCCAACTACAGTTCTCAAAACTGCCTGCAAGAAAGCTGAGACAGTAAAAGGACACAAGTTCAGTTCACACCCGTGCCTTCACTCAAGCACAGAGGAGTCCCTTTATTGTTTCTTCAGTGGTTATAACAACCTCCTCAGCAAAGATCAGAAGTTATACTCACACTAAAGAAACCTTTTCTTCTCCTTCTGCTTCCCACATAAAAGCGGGATCCAGTCACAGTCAAGGATGTGGGGAAAGCTGCTTCCACAATCCTAAAGTGGGTGAAAAGAAAAACACATGTGAATCTAGAGAGATAAAGTAATTGTCATTACTAACAACAGAGGCAAGTCCAGGCCTAGACTGTTCTCATTGGAAGAAATGTTCTGGAGAACTTTAGCTGAACTGGGCTTCACTAATCCACAAAAGTATCTACACCTGTTTCTTTCCCTGTGTCAAAGCAGCCTTCACAACCTGGCCTCCAGGCATCTTCGCCTGAAACTCCAGTGGTAATCCAACACTTCTGAGGGACATGCAGGTTGGGAATGTTATAGGATGTTTGCCTACCTAACAATGTTTGCCTACCTAACAATGTTATAGGATGTTTGCCTACCTAACAAACTTTATTTCTCTGCTCTTTCTGCAGTCAGTAGGTGCCATCAATTTGCTTTCACTACTTCAGCAGGCTAATGGCTCGCAGAAGAGTTCCATCTTGATGGTTATCGGGTTGAGTAGGTTAGCCCTACTTAGAGTAGATCCATTAAAATCAATGGGATTTAAGGTAGCCATGATTAACCTCAGTCTAATTAATTTTAATGGATCTGCTTTAAGAAATGCAACCCATTGTTTAGAAGCTGCAACTAAGAACTTTTCCACATGAGGCACTTATTGTTTGCTTCTGATTTCTTATCCAGACTTGTTTATTGGCTCTTTAGACAATAACATGATCCTCCAGTTTTGCTCCTGTTTCTTGCAGATCAAATCCCCAGGTCTTTTAGAGGAGGGGAAAGGAGGTATTACATCAGAACAGGGAGAATGCTGCCCTTTTGCCTTGTATATTTGAGCTATTTTAAAGCAGAGCTCTGCCAAGAGGGTATGCAGGGCAAAACAGGAAAGAAACCACAAAGGTAGGATCTCAGCACTGCAACAGAAGCAAAAGTAAATACTATGATGAATGGCCTGATGTAGAAGAGCCCTAGATTGTTAAGATCTGTAATGCTTCTATTTGGATCTGGAGCATGTTCACCATTTTAAGCCATTTTTGGGAGAAAACCTGTGCTATTAGATGACAAGAACGCCACCCAGCCTGTAGAATTCCCAGTCCTGGGGTGTCCTGGTTCCCATGCAGCCCCATCCCAGGGATGGGGGGTAGTGGTTAAATTACCCCTGAATTGTACGTGCGTCACATACACATCTGTGGGGATGCTGCAGTCCACAGTGAGAGAGAAGGAGTTTTTCGACACAGCCAGTACCAGTGTGTGCCACCGGTTGTCTGCCAAAAACACATCCTGGAAGGTAACCCTTGTCTGCCAGCCATTAGACAGTTCTCTGCTCCAGAAGAGGAAGTGAAGTTTATTCCATGAATATCGAAGTCCAAGCAGCAGAGTATCACTATTTTCCTCCAAAACTGTAAAGATGTACTCATTCCTCTGAAAAACACAGTTAAGCCGGTTAGCCTGAAAGGCAGTGTTTTCTTTTATCAACTTTTGATTTGTTTTTCCTATATATACTTTGATCCTAAGTTTCAGAGAAATAGTAAAGTTCCTAAAAGAAAATGGTGGTGCTTATGGATGTTTTTAGAAAGCAAGGCACTCATATTGCCTGCAGTGGATGACTTTGGACACCCAAGCTATTGGTGGTTTGGTTCTGTCTTGACCATTCACCACTTATCCAGTTGTTTTATCTATTCACATCTTCCTAACATACCACAGCCCAGAAGAGAAGATGGGGACTTTTTGAGTTTTGGCTTTTTGAAGGGGTAGCCATGTTAGTCCATTGCAGCAAAACTAGCAAGCCTTACCCAGTTCCCACCCCGCATGGCCATTTGCCAGTGTTTGCATGTGGAAGGAAGGCCATTGGCCAGGCTGGCTGGAAATTCTAGCTAGCTGCAGTCCCATTGGCTTGTTCGTCTTTAAGATCTCACATACCTCGGCTCAGTCAGACATCAATTTGAAAGGGAGACTGCAGCCAAGAAATAGGAAGACTTAGTTTTAGAAGGGCCACAATGAAGAAACTAGAAAAGATCATTAGATGTAAGACATTTTACTGACAATCAAAGTCAAGGTCATCCAAACCACTGTATTCCCAATCATACTGTATGAGTGTGAAAACTAGACAGGGAAGAAAAGTGATGCGTTTGAAACATGGTGATGGAGGGTTGCTTTGCAATCACCCTGGATTGTCAGAAAGCCAAACCAGTGGGTCCTAGAACAAATTAAGTCAGAACCTTCCCTAGAAGTAAAAATGACAAAACTGAGGCTGTCATACTTCGGACACATCATGAGAAGACAATCATGCTAGGGAAAGTTGAAGGCAGAGAAAGAAGAGGAAGACCAAATATGAGATAGATTGCTCCCTTAAAGGAAGCTACAGCCTTGAATTTCCAAGAGCGGAGCAGGGCTGTCAAGGATAGGGCCTTTTGGAGGGCTTTCATTCATGGGGTCACCAGAAGTCAGAGATGATGGCGCACAGTGCCTTCTGCCTGCTACCACTAGATCTTCTCGTCTGGTAGCACCCTGAAGGTTTTTAATATGAGCAGTTTAAACGAATGCTTTATTGAGGTTGCGTCTTATGTTTTTGCTGTGGAGGAAAAAATTGTCCTTTACATGCCCCCTGCCCCAGGAGTATTTCTCTGCTTTTCACAACAACTATAGATCCTATTAAGCTGTTGTAAGCCGCCCCGAGGCTTCGGCGAATGGGGCAGCATAAAAATGTTTTAATAAATAAATAAATATTAACTAACCACAAAGGCAGTGCTGTGGTATAACTGCAGTATAACAGATTTGCAACTCTTTGTGAGGATTTTGTTCCGCTTTGTCACAATTTCACATTTAATACCAGACCTTTTTTGCTCTAAGAAAGCCCACAAAAAAGGCTGGAAAACACAAGAGAGGTTCCAGCAGAGGGAAACATCATGAAAAGACCCCACAAAGCTCCATGACCGAAGGGAGCACAATAAATGCCTCATGCAGAGAAGCCCTCAGTCAAACTTAGCGTAGATCCATTGAAAGGAATGAGTGTTAACATGGCCATGTTTTCAGTGAGGCTGCCATGACCAAGTCTCCAGTTAACCCACTGAATATACATTTTACTGGCAAAGCATCAGTCGGTTCAAGTGAAAAAATGCCATTGGTCCAAGTGCCTGCTGCTCTATGCAGATGCAAACATAAGTAGCTTTTGTTCGGGCCTCCGTGCCTGGTGATGCAAGCGGCAAGCAGCTTTTACTGCTCTCCCAATGAAGCATACATCACTATATTTTTGGTCGCAGAACCACTGCCTTCTTCCATAGCCTAGTCTTCTGGTGCCATCTTAATTTGTTTTGCAAAGATTTACGATTGACTCTAAGATTGCAGGGTCTAAACTGCTGATTGAAATCAAACAGATCACACTCCAAACAAAGCACAATGCCAAATTAGGGACCTCTCTGCAACGGAGAGCAGTAAGTGCTCTCATGAACCCTCACTCACAGACATTCTCCTCCTGTGATTTCCACTCTTTTTGGTGGGTTTCTTTTTTCCACAAGCAAAATCTGGTATTGAATTTAAAACTGCAACATACCAGAACAAACCACAATGCTGCCTTGTATTTACTTAATAGAATATATAGAAAGGCAGAGAAATAGTAATCTTGGGGATACTGTGAGCAAGCCATTTTTCCTCTTGCAATGAAAATGAAAGAAGAAGCCACAGTAAGGTAGCTCAGTAAATGCTTCATGCAGAGAAGTCCTAGGTCATGGGGCTAATAATGTAATAGTTCTCTTAGGCCACTATAAAGTTTTAGGTTTCTATTATTTGTTTAGAAATTGTGTTTTTATCTGCTGCCTTTTGCAATGCTGCTGGTTTTTCAACTGACTAGTTACATTGTTTGAAGCTGCTGTGGCAGCATTTAAACTGAAGTGCATTGTGTATAAATTTTGTAAAGAAACTGATAAACAGAACAGAATTCAATAGAATACAAACAGTGAATGGACAATGTGTTATCTACTGGCTGAATCCCATATTTTAAGTCCCTGTTTTAAGTGCTCTCTGTTTTACTACCAATTTATATTTGTACTCCAAATCTGACTAAGAGTAAAAAAAAGTTGCATAAATATTCCATTAACAAATAGAATAAAACTGGAGATTGAGAATTCTCCATTCCTTTCCCAGGTGTCACATTTATAATTTTGGCTGGCCAGAAGAACTATCAGTATATAACTCACATTCCCTTCTGTTTTTACTGCTTGTTTTTAACATTTTATTTATGATTTTTGTTTTCTGAATGTTGGTTCCAGAAAGGCGAGATAAAATGTGATTGATCAGAAAAATCAATAAAGGTGCAATCCTATACAATTGAGTAAACATGGAAGCACGTGTTCATCTGTTGCAGAGAAGTATGGGTGGAGACAGTCCCCGACTCCCTGTTCTTCCAGCTCTGGAAATTTTCACTAGACAGATGTTCAGCCACCCAGCAACAGGATTCAGAAGGGAAGAGAAGGAGTCTAAAACTGGTTCAGAATACCGCATGACCTGACCCTTCCTTCTCTCCCTTTCACTATTATTAGAATGAGGAGGTTTGAACTTCTTGTGGTAGAACGGAAGTCGCTTTCCACAATTCCCATTATTAGAAATTATTAGTCGCAATTCCCATTATTAGAAGGATTCTACATACTGCAGGATGAAACTGCTCTTGTATTCGCTATGAGTTGGGTAACACAGGCTTCTCTAAAGGCAGTTATACACTTCTGCACTCAGTACTGTAGTAATATATATAACTTCAATTGGATTCAGGGAGCTAATGTGCTAATTGTAGGCTGCTCATACAAAGAAGACTTTGTACCATATTCTTCATCAGGCATCGCCTTCTCTGAAATTTAAAGCACTCCGTAGCAAAGCAAGGCCCTTATCCTGCAGCCACTTCTTTTGCACTTGGTACAGATCAATGAAGGCATCAAGAAAGACATTCTTGGTAAGGTACAACCTCAGCCTCATTGGCCCTCAGCAACAGCTCTGAGTGCTAAACCTTGATCCCACAATGTTTCAAGGGGTTCAGATGCAGTTTTTGGTTTATCCAGCCAAGCTGCGCAGGCCAAGGCTTTCCAAATTAGGTGAAACAAGCAGGGCTTTTTCAGTGTACATTTCACAAATGCTAACCCTTTGAATTAGCATATGCTCCACTTGAAAAAAAAATTCAGCGTTTCACAACAACACACTTTGGCTTTACACATTTTTTTCTAATTCTTGGTGGTTTCTGACTATGTTATACATAAGACAAACTAGTTGCCTGAAGCTTTGCTTGCACAGTGAATTGATTTATTGTGTGTGCAATCCTATATGTGTCTTCTCAGAAGTAATCCCCATGATCTTCAATGTGACTTACTCCAAAGTATGTATATAATTGCAATCCTTCACTGTAATCATATACATACCTACTCAGGAGTAAGTCCCATTGATTTTGGTATAAGAATACAGCCTTACTCTATCTATATCCATAGCCAATAGATCTAGAGAGAATCAGGGTGTGAATGGATTAGCAGATTGCCTAATTCTACCTTCTCTTTAATTGCTGTCAACCAACAAATCCTATCCTTGTATGTGTTTTCACAATTCATAAAAGATCACTGGGAAACCCCAGGATGTTTTTCAAAGTTCTGTAAGTCATGTAATAATTAAGCTCAGTCAATTAAATCTGTATCTTGTTATCTGGGGCTGTTTTATATTCCTACTTAAAATGATAATTAAATATTATGTTCTATTCCATTTTATTGAAATACTGTCATGCATTATGAGCCTGTTAGACATCTGAGTCCACTGGCAAGCAAGTAAATATGCTTATAATAATTTCTGTCTCTCTTCGTAGTGTGAAATAATTAACAAGTTGCATGATTTTGCAAGGTCTGCCAAATTAATTAGAATATTAAATCCAAGTTTATAAAATGTATTAATCACGCCAACTATGATCTAATCAGTAGGTAAATAATTCCATGCTAGCGTGAAAATCCACCACATGCTTACCTTGGATTGCATGTGGAATGCTTTTAGGGTGAACACAATGGAGAATTCCTCAGGGAAGAGGTCACAGTATATGAAAAGCCGTGATGCTGGAAAGCTGAGGAAGCGAGGGCGCACTGCAGTGAACTGGAAGCCCCGAGCTCCTTGTACCTGGATCATTCGTAATCCACTCTTCATCCCATTCATGGGAACCACTTCGGAGAGGAGATCCAGAGGATGCAAATCTATGCCAGAGAAACACAAAGCCATATTACCGAAACTGGGGGAACACAGCAGCGAGCCATAAAGGCTGCTTCTGAATGATGGTGATAGGCCAAGGCCATGTACCTGCTCCACCAAAGCAGCTTCCAGATGGATTAAAAAATAATGGGAAGATTTGATTAGCTGGCAGCATCTACTGGATCAAGAAAAATCCCTGGGTGGTCTCACCAAAAGAGATAAGGTCACTGAAATAAACTTGGAAGGAATATGAAGTTGAAAATGGCCCATCAAGTCCTACTGCCATCCGTTATCTGTGGTTGACAGACATCCCATATTTTAAAGGATATTCTTTCATTTAAAAGATTAGCGATTACTCTAGATTATCTCAGTACCCTGGGAAATAATTCTTAATCTTATTTCATCAATTTTTTGTTGAACATAGCAAACATATTCCTTCATTCAGACCCTACAACTTGAGTGTATCCCTTAATCTGGAACTTTTGGTTTAGTATGCTTAATGTTATCCCTGCATAAAACAGGGCAGTGATGCCTAGATGCTGCCAAAGGTGCCATCTGTTTAGTAAATAAATTTATATACTACCCAATTGACAGGTGTCCTTTGGGTAATTCAGAGTCATGAAAGACCCTCAAACAACATGACAATAACAAGCAAAACAATAAATATAGCATACAAATATCAGAAGATTTTAAAAATTGAAGAAAAAATATACAGAAGCATACTTTTAGGCTTCACTGGAAAGGGGGAAGATTTCAACAGAAGAGACAAGATTCACAGCAAGGTTTAAACACCAGATATCCAAGATTATATTACCAAAAAGGAGCTATGTAATTAGAACATTTGTTGTGGTGACTGTGCTATATTACATAATAATCAGTGATAGTAGTGCTCACGAGGAATAATCATGAACTTTCCAATTGAAATAGGCTCTCTTCCCTCCCCCTCAGCATTGAAGACATTGGGTCTGCAATGTCTCAATGCAATGTGTTGCACTGCCAGTGTTTCTTGCAGCTTTTACGTGGTTTTAAAGAAGCATACACACAATTTTTCTGCAATTAAAATCTATTACTCAGTATCACAGTCCAGAAAACAGCCCCTTTTCGGCCTCTCCTGTGTTACTGTATGCAGAAATTCCAGGGTATCACCAGGCTTCAGTGGCATCATTCTCCACAGTCTACCACACCAACACTACCTCTAGCCCATCCTCTCATCCTCTCTGCAGATAATATTCATACTTTCCAAGTGATTCATAGAGTAGACAAACCACATGCAATCACAGGCAATCTGTTGTTCTCTCAAGTTTCCATAACTATCTAGAACTTTCCTTGTCCAATTGTTGTCCTTTTCTATTCTTCCTTCCTCCTGTCCTTTGGGCCACATAGACTGAAGAAGAGTTCTGGAGAACTTGAAAGATTGCCATAATTATCGCATTTAGGGTAATCCTAATAAAGGTATGGCCCAAGTCTGGCTTTTTTTCATTTTTATGTATTTGTTTATCTGAAATACTTTATGCCACTCTTAAATGCTTCCAGAATGGCTTATATATAATGACAGTCAGTGCCTGAAGGCTTACAACTACCCCCACCAACAAATGAGATCCAAGGAAAAAGGGCTGGTAAGGGAAGAAGGAAAAAATAATTCCACAAGCAGGGGTGATGGAATGAGCCTGCTCTCCCTCTCATCTAATCAGTACAGCCTGGTGGAGTGGCTACTGGAATTTATCATCAAAGATAGTATAATATTCAATCATTTGAATAAATAAATATTGAAGACTAAAATGCCTCCTTGGGAAAGAATCGAGACAGAATCATGAAAAAATAATTAAGCCTCACCAACCTTGGAATTATTTCAGCATATCAAGGAACAGAAGGCAGCAATAAACCGGTAGGCAGAGTGTCCTTGGACTTCCAAAGAAACACTTGTCAAAGACATGCACCAAGAGTCATATAAGAAGAAGACAGGGCCTCCCCTGAACAGTAACTGTTAAATTAAGTGGAAGCAGGGACATGAGTAAGTGGACAGTTTTCACAATGGAAGGGAGAAAACATCAGCGTTCCCAGGAATCTGTATTGTGACTAGCTCTATCTGAGTCATCCATAGGTCAAGGTGAGCAGTGAGTTGGCAAGTTGATGAACTCCAAATTATCCAGGATAGTGCAAACTCAGGCAGACTGTGAAGAGCTACACAAATATCCCGCACAGTAGCTGTATAGTCAGCAAAATGGCAGATGAGAGCTGGGCTTCCATTCTGCATCCATTTACCTGGAAGTAAATCCCACTGAAACCAATGGGGCTAGTACAGAGGATCACCATGCCACTGTAAGTAAATCTAAAGAGGTACATGGTCGGACACAAAATCAAACTTGTATACTCATAGGATCCGTACTGGCCACAAACTCTTAACCAGGAAAATGATCTTAGTGGGATTTTTTCTGAATAGCCTGCACTCCCACCCCCAGCCCCCTTGCGCTGGCTTATTCAAAGGCCCATTTCACCCCTGAGAGTTGCTGACTCAAATTGTTGCCTAGCAACTTTGGTAGAAGAGGGATGGGATCTTCAACAGGGCTGGCCCAATATATATTGCTTCCTAAGACAAACCCCAAAGACAAACCCCATCTTCCATAGAAGGAGGATGAGCGAAGCAAGCATGGAACCTTTCAGTATCTCTGAGAACACTGTGGGCAGCCTGCGTAGCTCCCAGAGGCCTGTTATCCAACACCTCACTGCTGCTCTTCTCCTCAGGCAGCTTGTCCGGTCTGAGGTATCCTGGAGTTGAGGAACTGAGAGCAATTTGCATTCCGAAAGGAGTGGGTGTCTGACCCCTTCTGAGCCTTCCTGTTCCTTAGGAGCAAGAGGAACATAATCTTCTCCATCATCTCTGGTGTTGCAAGCTTGCACAATCAACCCTTGAGGGGCTGTCCTCATTCTGGGAGGAATTCCATTACACTTTTCTCACTGGTTGAGGATGGATGTTAATCCCTCTCCTACCCCGACAGTCACTCCTGTCAGCATTTTAGTGCTTAACCTGCCGCTTTTCTGCCACTTGGAGCTCTCTAAGTTTCCTTCAAGTGCTTGTACTTATCACATGCATATACTTATTTGAACAAAGTACAGGTCACCCTGCCAGTTATTTGACATTAAAAGGGAAACCTTGTGGAGCGGCAGGTGTTGCCCCAGCTCTTACGGGACCAAAGAACTACAGTGGCATTCAGACGCAGAGCCAGGTGATGCTGCAGCCAGGCAGTTTGCGACCCAGGACTTCCTGGTGGCAGTGGTGGTGAGGCTTTAGAGGGCCACTGAAAAGCACACCGCAGCCACCATCCCTGCTCTATACCTGCTTCCACGTGCCTTGGGGGTCAGGATGCTCACCAACCCTGCGGGTGGGGGGAAATATTCCGAGCCTCTGCAGTTCTGCATTTTAAAAAGAAATTGTTTTAGCTGTTTAGACTGTTTCAGACGCTGTGTAGTGAAAAAGCCATGCTGTATTTTGCGATGTCTGTATTTCATGCTATATTTTATCAAATCTCTGCTTGGCCTCTTGTGTCCTGCTGTGAACTGGCCAGAGGAGGACAGCCCTTAAGTGCCAGGTTGCAGGCGGGAGCGGTGGAGGCAACCATCACTTCCCAGTTCTCCCATTACTTCTTTTTCCTCTAACGAAGCCTCTGCAATGCACTGGTGGAGGCAGAGCTGGGGCTCAGGAGGGCCTGGGAGTCTTCATCACCTGGCCCCTCTTTTCCTCTACCCACCCCCCTTCAGACCTCTGCAAGGTCATCCAAAACTAATTTTGTGACTTCAGAAGGCAGGTGCTGCAGTCCCTTTCATGATGGCTATGAGGGGAAGAAGAAGGGGACGGCAGAGAATGAGGTGGCTGGATGGAGTCACAGAAGCAGTTTGAGCTTGAGTGGACTCCAGGGGATGGTGGAGGACAGGAAGGCCTGGAGGAATGCTGTCCATGGGGTCGCGATGGGTCGGACACGACTTCGTGACTAACAACAACAACAACAACGAGGGGAAAGGGAGGGATTGGGTTTTGGAACTCCTCCTCCAAAAATCATAGCAATGCCTTCAGCTGGGGAAGAATGCTCCAAAAGAAAGTGATCCCTGGGATGCTCTCCAGGGACCATGTGGCTGAGCTCTAAATCACAGCATCATTTATGAGTGCAGGAATAAAATGCAGATTATTTCTCATGCTACTGTCTGGGTGGCCTCATGCTACTGTCCTCATGCTACTGTCTGGGTGGCCATTTGGAAGGACCCACCCCCTGCAGGGTCCTGGAATTTGACCCAAGATCCAGCTTTCACTGCACTGCTGGAACCAAGCCTCTGCAATCCCAGCACACATTTGACAGAATCTAACAATTCCACTATTATATATAGATTTGGATCTGGGCTTCAAGAATTTGGCCTTTGTTATGGGCAAACACATTCATGTGCACACTCCTACAAAGACTTACAGCTTCCAAATAGTTTGCATTATTTAGGGAAGAAAGCAAGACACATGTGAGGCCCTGGGCAATCACATGGACTTTTTAAAAAGCCAGCAGGATAAATGACTTTTGACAGAAAACATCTGGCAAGCACAGAGCTCAGTTTTGCAGTGCCATCTGAGCCATGTGCAGCGTCTCTTCAGTGCTTCAAACAGACACCAGCAAGACCACATTAGGTCCATTTAGCAGCAGGGGAAACACCCACCTTTTGATGTCTTCTCAAATACTATGTTTTTGGGCAACTAAGAATGGATAAACCTTACCTGGAGGCTTCAAATGCTTATATAACACTTACCTAATTCCCTTCCTTGAAAAAACAGCAACACATTAAATTAACTGCTATTCTGTGCCTCGGGAGCAAAAAACAACAGACATGGTGAGCCAGTACAACAATATCCCATGATCTGAGTTTGATGACTGTTTCACAGTTAGATCTCTTGCCACTGAAAGTGGCTGTGGCTGAAGCCCTAAGCACACATATTTGGGACTAAGCCCGACTGAATGAAGCAGGACCTACTGATTCTGTGCATAATTACAACTGTGCAATTCTGACAGCTTGCACCCCCCTGCATCCCAACAGAAAGTTCACAAACAATGCAACCATTATGCTTGCCTGTTCAGAAGCAAGTCCCATGGACTTCAGACTTACTGCTAGGTAAGTGGGAATAAGGTCCCAGTCATAGTTAAGGATTCTTTGCCAATTTAATTAACCATCAGTTATGCAGTGCTATCATTTATCCTGTCAGTACCAACTCTATCCTGCATTGGTGGATCAGAATAACTGGTGGAGCTGCACCCCCTCAATGTTAGCCCTTTGCAGATGTCATGATTACACGGACGGAAGAGAACAGAATCAGGTGTGCAAGTTTACTATAAGTTCTACAAACTCATGCACAGAAAGCTCTCTTGACATATCCAGGAATCTGGAAAAGCAGGATTTCCCGTTACATGGAAAATGCTCCATGTGTGAGACTTCTTTCAGTTCTTACAATGAATGCATGAGAGGTTGGGTTATGTGAACTTGCTCTTATACATTCAATTAAAAATTGGGTTTCCTTTAGGTTTTCTACATTCATTGGGACCACAGCTACACGATCATGCAAATCAAAGTAATGGGGAAAATAGTGACCTGGGGCAGCTTTTTGAACATGCTTCTTCCTTCTTGTATGTTACAAATTGCACATCATAAAATAATTGCCATAAAATTCTGCTCAGGGGGTAGGGAAGGACTTTGGTGTCAGTGCTACAGAAACAGGCACATAATTACCCTATGCTTTCATATGCTTGTTATGCCCCCAGCAGGACATGAAAGACTCCTCATCTGCAGACCGGGGACCAAGAGACTTTACAACAGCTCTCCAGGGTGGATGAACAGTCCTGAAATCAAATAGCCATAGGTAGACTTGGAATGACCTAGTCCCTTCCTCTCTGGAAGGTTGCCTTGAACTATTCATTCCATGGTAAGACTGACAGAGAGGATCCAAAGGATGGCGAGTGCCCTGGGTGCCACTACACAAGTGCACAAGAGCTTGGGCAGTGTTATAAGATGTGGACTCGAGAACAGATGCCAGGCTTGCACAAATAGAAAAGCCTCTTTGGCTTTCATTTCTCATACAATTCTTGAACACAAGGGGTCAAACAAACTTTTGTGAGTGAGATACGTATTCAACTTAAAGCGGGACACCTCTAGATTTAATGCTGTGACTTTATACAGTTTATACATTTTCACTGCATGGTGACTTCTAAGGAAAGCCTCGCCATGAAAAAGTAGCTGTGTGTGGGGGGCAGGGAGGGAGGCAGAGTGCACACCAAGAGACTTAAACCTCTCATGGAGAAAAGCAGTTTATCTGCATTAGGCTTTTAACCCACTTGACCATGATTCTGCTTCTGGGCTTTTTGAGGAATTGATGATTGGCTCCTTACATGTTAACCCCACCCCCACCCTACCCTGCCATCAGTTTTTATTTCTCTGCCTTTCTATATGCTCCATTTCACAACCACAAGGTGATGTAGAGGTATAGTGGAATTGCAAAGCTACACAAATATTCAGTAGAATTTTATAGCATACTGGCACTTTTGGGCTTCAGTTCAAGAGGAATTTACTGTATGTTTGTGATCCTTCACTTAGAGAAGCCTTGTTAGAATGTTGTTAGAACCTCTCCTGTGTTTTTGAGTATTTGCCTGGCTTTCTTTAGAGCCAGGAAGGTCAGCTATTAAAATTCAAACTGGAACAAAAGCCTCATGTAGAATCACAGTTCTGCTAGAGTGTGGCTACACACAGCACTATCTTGTAGTTGGTTAGAGATACTAACACTGGTGCAGGAGGGGGGACTGTGTATAGGGCACTTTCTTCCTACCATAATGAAAAGAAAAGAAAATGTAAAATGGCAAGTAGAGAAGTCCTTAATAGTTTGCTCCCCTTTTTCAAATAAGAGTAAAAACAACAACAGCAACAGAGAAGAGGCCCTGGAGATGTTGACGTTGTGTAAACCATCCCTAAACTACTGTGGGAGAAGAATCGGGACAGCACATCCAGAGAAGCCCTAAATGAAGGAGAGAGGAAGGGAGAGAAAGCATGTATAGGATCTCTTGTGTTTCTCTGTGTAAATGGATTATATAAAACAATTCTAAGAATGGCTACTCGACTATATCATGTTCCTGAATTCTTGATATAGGGAAAATAAAGAATGATTTCTGTGGCTACTCCTTCCAAAGGAAATCTCTCCCCTCTAATCTCTTGGGATCTTTCCAGTGATGCAAACTTTAAAACAATTGCAAGATAAAAGACAACTGAGCCAAAAGTTAACAGCTGAGCACATTGGGAAATTCCAGTGTGTATGTTTTTTTCATGCTCTAAAGCCAGAACCTCAGCATGGGACGGGATAAAATTCTAATACTACTACTGCTAATAATGGTATCATAATCATTGGAAAATACGAAGCGGTTATTGTACAGCCCAGAACAGGATGCTTCTTCTCAGCTAGTCCAAATGACTTCACATTCTCTTCCCAGTGGAACGTCTGACTGTGGTAGGTTACCAGAAGTGCTTTGGGCATCTCAGCTGCCTGTGGCTTGCAGACAGATTCCTCGGAGACGGAAGAGCAAGTCTTCCTCAAATTTGAGTAAAATGAAAGCCAAAGCAGTCATTTCAGCTCACCTCCCACATCATACAAACTCTCTTTAATAATTAAGGGGGTTTGAATAATGTGGGAGGTGAGCTGAAAATGAGTTAGGGATTATAGAGATTCTCATTAATGATCACAGAAGAGCAGCTGTGAATAACTCAAGAGACAGTTAAGCAGCTTCTGCTGCAAAGGCTCTGGCTGGGTCTCTTTCACCTGAGGTGGAGATGGTCACATCACACAACCCAAGGGAATGCTGGATGGAGGGCTGCATTTTCGCACAACACGGGGGGGGGGGGGGCTTGGCAAAGCAACCGAGGCTGGCTCCCACGGCTCCTGAACCGGAGAAATGGGAAAGGCTGAGGCAAAATCACCCTGACACACATCTTTCAAACAAGTGGTCTGCACAGATGGAATATGTACATCAGCCTCTGGCCTGCATCAGTTCAGAGGTGACAAAACTTAAGCTGAAGTGCATAAACTGAACACACAACACAATGGAATGCGGGTCTTCTTGTCACACAGAGACAACAGCGCCTGTGATGCTTAGAAGCCAAAGGACACGGCTTAGCCCAGGTAGCATTTGGCAAGATTGTCGAGTAGGCAGTGCCACCCAAGCTAGAGCACTTACAGCTTTGCTCTTGCTCATCCCTGTTCTGTGCCCCATCAGGATTTATGAACAACCAACACAACTCCCTGTGTCTTCCGCAATGCCCTGTCTTTAGTACCACCTAGGCGGATGATAAGTTTTGGAGAACATAAAAGAATGGGCATGTTTGTGGGTTCTAATAAAGGTATTGCTTAACTGAGGATTTTGGATTAATCTCTCTCTCTCCTGTCATCTTTAACTTCATTGCCTTTAGTTACAAACGCCTAACAACTTTTTATATATAAAAAACCCAAGTCAAGTTACCAATTACTCATGAGTAACTTCTGGCTGGCTAGGTTGGGCAAGCACGGAGGCAGCCACTGGGGCTTGTACTCCCCATCATAAAATCCTACATGCTTATTAAGACAAATCTGAGGGAGGGGCCATTCCCCAAGGGTGAGGGTGAGGTGACCCAGAAATCATGATTTGGCCTTTGTACATCTTCAGAATGATGTCGCAGACACTCAGGTTACACATTTTCACAAGGCAGTGATATTGTCTCCAGAGTCCTTCCTTTAACTTTTGTTTTTAAACCCCACAACAGTGCTAACACAAAACGTCTGTAAAAACAGACAAGCAAGGTACCATGGAGTCATCCAAATTTAAAATTGTTTCTTCCCATATACATAAAATAATACTCAGAAGTTTCAATAAAGGCACATTCCTGGGGAAAGGGATGTGTTTGTTATGTCATATGCAAAACCACTGGAAAGTGTTGCATCACATTTGTGTCATACAAAACTACGTGGGTGCTCCAGCACAGCCCCGTCCAGCCAATAGGATGATCTGGCAGCTGGGCAAGATAATGACTGAGGCACCTGCCAGGTGTGCTGGGAGGGGTGACACAGAGCTGTGAAGCCTCGTGGAGGGAATCCGTGTTTCGCACTGTCCGTACTCGTAATCTGATCAGTCTTGCCAGCAATCCATCAGCCCGGTTGTTCCCTGGCTGGGAGAGGAGGCTCGCTGTGCCAGGCCCTAAGAGATGGAGGCAGTGCTCCAAGGACACCATCCCTTGATAGGCATTCACCTCAACTGTGGGACCTAAGGCTAGTTGGCTGAGTTCTCCTCTGGAATATGCTCCAGTTAGTTCTTTTAATGTCAAGGTGAATTAGCAAAATACTCCTTTCCAGGGAAGAAAATAGAGTCTAATAATTTCAAGAATTCACGTGATACACAAGGTTGCAGTATCTAATGTACATTGAAGTTACATGGTAGATCCAGACTGACTTAATCCCACTTAGCATAGCCCCACTGACAAACTTAAATGTGTCTACTCAGTCCAAGTATGGTGTGACTCTAACTCATAGTATGTATATTTGCACTGGTCTTATAAACTCCTATGCACTTTGTTGAGAGAATGAGAGAAAGAGAGAGTTGCACTCTTCAGAAAACAGACACTTCCCAATTCAGTCTTATGGAGCAAGTTTCTGCAATTCATCTACACATTATTTTATCTGAAGTTTTAATGCACTCAGAGAAGCAAATGGAGATTGCTGTACTGCCCACACTTCTTCTGAAATATCTGCAAAGCTGACTTTCCACTTTGAGAATGGAAGGAGCCTAAGAGGGAATGTGCTTTGCGTTCCAAAGAGCACTCCTCATGTTTCCTTTTGTGTGCTCTAGAACCGGATTGGTTCACTGCTATTTGCTGCATAAACAAGATCCAAGAAAGGAATCAAAGGCCCTGATCATTCAGTTAGATTGTATTGGAAGTTCTTCCCAAAGATATCCGTACTTGTTCGACTGGGGCTATTGCTTGGCCAAGATATTCATCCATCTGTACCTGCCACTACCCAGTTATTATTTTCAACTAAAAAAACAGAAAGATGTATATAAATGACAATAAAAATATAAGTTACACACCCAAATCTCTATCCAGTATGATAATGAAAACAATTTCTGTTCTAATAATTTACAAAGGTTGTTCACATTTGAGACTTGGAGGCAAATTCTTCAACTATAATCTGTTAGTATATCCATCTCTGCAATCTGCTATTAATGCAAAAAAACAAAAAACACCCCAACCCTATTTCTAATGCTTCGAACACCTAATCTTTCCTATTGCCAAACCAATTTCAGTTAAGGTCATCTAGAATGGGAATGATGTTGTTTGCCTAGATTAGTTAACAGATGTATACAGAACAGTTAGCAGACCCTGAGCTTATCACAATTCCAGTGATTTAGAATGTCACATCCAAGACGTGCATCTTAGAACCATCTGAGGCACTTCCAGAAAAACATCTCTTGGATCTGCTGGGACTTAGATTTCAGAGTTAAAGTAGCCAAATCTGTTGAGATACCCAGAGCACAGCCTGGTCCAGTTTTACAGGGTGAGTTTCAGGTGGGACAGCTCAAGGATGTTGACAGGATGCTTGGGCAGGTTGGTGCAATCACCTCTTTACTGGATCCTTGCCATTCCTGGCTTATGAAAGCCAGCAAGCAAGGAACAACTAGCTTAGCCAGGGAGGTGAGAAGGAGTGCTTGAAAGAGGCAGCAGTTGAGACCACCTCCTTTGACCTGGAGAATCTTAATAACTTTAGGTTGGTAGCAAATATTTCTTACCTGGGCAAGATTCCTGAATAGGTGGTTGCCAATCAAATCCAGGCACTCTTGGATGAAACTGATCATCTGGATCCATTTCAGTCAGAGTTCAGGTTTGGTTTTGGCATGGAAACAGTCTTGGTCATCATGCATGATGACCTATGCTGGGAGGAGGGCAGGAGGAGTGTGACATAGTTAATACTCCTCAGCTTCAGTGGCTTTTGATACCATTGACTATTGCACTCTTCTGGGCCAACTCTTTCAGTCAGGAGTAGAGGGTACAGTGTTGAAGAGGGTCTGCTCCCACTTGGAGGGCCACCTCCAGAAGGTGGAGCTTGGGGAATATTGTTCTAGCCTGTTGATTCTCCAGCATGGAGTTCCTCGAGGGTCTGTTCTGACCTTCATGCTCTTTAGCATCTAAGTGAACCCACTGAGTGGGGTCGTCCGGAGCTCTGGAGTACATTGCCAGTAGTATACTGATGACATGCAGCTCTCGTTCTCCTTTTCATCATCAGCAGATGAGGCTGTGGAGGTGCTAAACACATTGCCTGGCTGTGGCAAGGTACTGGATGAGAGCGAATGAACTGAAGCTCAGTCCAGACAAGACTGACATGCTGTTGGCAGGCAGTTCCTTTGACCAGATGAAGGGTGTTCAACCTGTTCTGGATGGGGTTGCACTCACCTTGAAGGAGCAGGTTCGTATCTTGGGGGTTCTTCTTGATCCTTCTTTGTCACTTGGAGCTCAGGTGGCCCCAGCTACACTCCTGGTCAGAAATAGCCTGGTTTCAGTCATCTACACCCTGGCAATCTCTAAATTGCTGCAACACACTCTATATAGGGCTGCTCTTGATAACTTTCAGATGCTGCAGCTCATGAAGAATGTGGCAACCAGATAAATATCTGGGACCCATAGTTTCAAACACACAGGACCAGTTCTGGCCTGCTTGCATTGGCTTCTTGTATGCTTCTGGGTCCCATTCAAGATGCTGGTTTTAACCTATGAAGTCTTACGAGGTTTAGGACCTCAATACCTGTCAAGTCCCACTCCCATTTGCAATGAACCCAGGCATGACATGCAGCATCTGGGGCATTCATCCAAGTGCCAACTCCAAGGGAGGCACAGAAGTTGGCGACAAGGGGGGGGGCTTTCTCAGTGAACAACTTCCCCATCGTGGTCCACCTGGTGCTAACTTGTCATCCTTTTTGTACCAGGTTAAGATGGTCCTTTATGGTCCTAAGACTTTTAAGGATATACTTGGATATCCAGGGGCTTGAGGGGATTACCCACTCCAGATGGTTTTCTTTTCCAGAGTCACTCTTTACTGTATTGTGTAACTATGTTTATTTTTTATGTTTCATTTGATAAGATTTTATACTCTGTTTACAGACTCTGATCGTATTGTTTTTATGCACTGTTGTATCCCCTGCCCCCACAGAGCCTTGGCTATGCAGTGGTATAGAAATGAAATAAATAAATAAGGAAACCAGTATAAGACAGTATTAGGCATGAATTGGGGAAAAATCCATGCTTTAAAGTAGCATACTGTTAAAAAAATCTCATCACTGGCCCAAAATATAACATTTTCTATGTTACACCCTCCCAGCACAATAACACAACTACAATTTCCAATAAGGTTAGCTGATTGAAAGTAAGATCATTTCCAGAACTGCGTAACTCTACAATTATTTCAGTGCTTTAAAATAATAGGAAAGACCTAGGAAACAGGGAAGCAGGATGAATTCACAGAGAAATTATGCATCACTAAAGATAGCTCAGTGCCTCCAGAATAATAACTCAAATATAGAGGGAGGCATATACATGTAACATAAGAGCACAAAATCAGGTTTTGCTGTCTTTCTGCAGCAGACAAACACAGCTTCATTCCAACCGCTTTCCCAGAATCAAGATGCTAGTCCAAATTAACAACTCAAAGTATGGAATGTCCTTTCTTATTTAAAGCACAGCTAGAATAACAGTTAGTTGAGTTATGCTTAGTGGTGCAATTTCGCATTTTACACTATTCATTTTTTTCTTTTTCCTTGGTCATTCACATACCACAGATTTAACAAATGGGACTGTCTCCAATAGTTCCAAAGCCAGTAAGAAACAAAGTGGGATGCATCCAAAATCTCAGGCGGATTTTCATTGAACTGAAATCATTGCCCACCATTCATCATAGTTGGTGTTCCTGTTTAAACTCTTTTAACAGGAGCTTTTAGATTTTGTTTGAACTTTTCGTTTCAAAGTCTAAGGACACTTAGCATGAATAAACTACAAAGAGCTTTGAAGATCTTATAAATTCAGGTTAGTTGCAAATGTGATTGCCCTTGATAAGCAACATGCTAACATAGAAAAATGATGCACAATTTCATTGATCTAGTTCACTCATGATGATGGCGGTTTTGTGCATCAGAACCCTCCAGAATCCTGGCTCATCATATAGAAGCAGTGTGCTTGTACATGCATTCGGAGTTCTTCAGTATGGCATTTGAAACTCTGCCTTCCAATGAGCTAGTGAAATAACTCAAGGTTTATTGCTGTGTCGTTTCTCTGGTTTATGGGGGAGAAACAAGCCAGAAATCTAGGTAGGGATATCACCTTAAGACAAACCAGACTTCCAGGGTACTTTACTCAGCCTTGCTTTCAAGTGAACCAATTCAATGAAACTGTTCCTTATTTTGCAATTGGTGAAATGGAAACATTTGAAGAAAACAAAAAGATTGCTTAAACTGTTGATCTAACTAATTTAGGGGCCTGTCCCAGCTCTTGGATATTGCTGAATATGCTTGAATAAATACAAAAAAGGTCAGAACAGATGTGGGCTTGTGAATGTGCATTTTTAGGAGACTACTACTGAACTCACTCTAATTTGTCCAAGAAATAAATCACTGCCTCTTACTAAGCATTCACATTGGCTAAAAGAGACTGGGTATTTTTAGATTCTGAGAAGGCATGTCCAGATATAATTATACTTAAAGATACTCCCCTAACAGGTGTATTTTCATGATGAAGTTTTTTATTTTTATTTTTTAAGCCTTGCAATTTCACTTAAAACTCTGCATTTCTTTTGGTTTATAACTGCAACTAAATATTCCTTTCAGTTATAGCTCAATATTCCTTTCGGATGCATTTTAATTCAGATCAGCTTTCTATTATTTAGTTCACAAGCAATATTAAAGTTACAACTGTTAAAAAGCCAGGAAGTTAAGAATGATGTGGATCTTTCTCCAGAATGGGAACATCCTTCTTAAAGTGTCCAGTCCATCCAGTACTGGTCACAGTGCTCCACAGTACAGAAATCACATCTTTTTTAGAAATGAATATACATCTCACCTGTAGATAATAATCTAAGATGTTTGCACAGGTGAGTTTTTAGCCATGCATATGTTGGGAAGTTGTCATCCACACAGCTTCTCAGTGTATGCATCCTTCATGACCACAGAGGGAAAATGTGGGCAATTATCATTTGTGATGGTCTATATGTGGGTTACACATTAATATAAAGACAGATATTCTCTATTATGCAGTAACATTTTTACATGTGAAGCAACAGTAATCTCCCAAGGACTACAAGCTCATAGAGAGGGAGGGAGGGAGGGAGGACAGCATCAAAATTAGCAAAAAACCAGAAGGAGGTGCACCTCAAGCAACTGTTAAGACAGAATTTATTACTACAATTACATTCCCCAAGTCCAACACATTTAAAAAGCTGATTCCGTTAGGGGCAACAATTATGAGGTTTTCTGAATCTGAAGTATTCTAGCAGGTATAGCTTCAACTTGCATTGGCTGAGATTCTATCAGTCAAAGGAATCAGAGCATTCAGACCAAAGCCAGCCTGGGGCCATGAACATCAGGAGGGACCCAGGCAAACCCTTCTCTTTGTCTATATTGAACAGTTCCACACTGTGGCAACTTCAGAGTATACTAATTTGAAAACATGGCTACTTGAGAAAAAAATAAACTGGAGCTGGGTGCAAGTGTCAAAATGTTCTTCCTAAATGCTGGGGAAATGTCCATCCGATGTCATTTTGGTCGTCACCCTCTAGATAAGCACTAGAAAGAAATGCCTATTCAACAAAGAAGATTGGGTACTGTGTCAGTTTTGCTTCAGTCACCTGAAATTTCTCAAAGAACTGAACAGCTGTGAGAAAAAGAACATTGTTCTCAGAAGTGTATTGCTATCCACAACCAGGCAAAGTGGCAGAATCGAAAGAAAATTAACTTCTGGCTCAAATAAGAGTGCCCCAGACAAAGGTATCCCTGTGCTACCAGTCTGAAGACATTGTATTGTTAAGACATCATCTGTGTTGAGAAAAAAGATGAAAAAAGTGGTGAGAGAACAGGGCAGAGGTGCAACTAGAAGGTGTCGGGATCTGAACCCAGCATTAAATTCTGTGAATGAGCATTGGTGATTGCATGATGAAAACCTCACCTACAACTAACTGCCTGTAGGGTAACAGAGTGCCTGATACTGGCTGTCCTTTTTGTGACAATGAAATACCTAGATCTCTTTCTGACAGGCCGCACTGAAGCACCACTTACTCTTGGACTTTGATAATGTTTGAACACTGTCAGTGCTTCCAGAGTAGGATGTGAACATCTGTCAGTTTACTTTCTCCTACATCAATTTTTAAAGTCAATTTCTCTGAAGACTATGAAGAACCTTCTGAATTTTGGCAAATGTTTAGTCAATTCTAATCAAAATTAACTGAAGCAAAACTCTCACCCATCTGCACGGGACAAATTTGCAGTTATTCACGGATGGACAGGGCGACATCATCACTCTGAGCTATACAGCTGTTATAGGAGTCCATCAAAAAAATGAGGCGGCACCCCAATTCAACACTAACATGGTTAAATATGCAGGGATTCAAAACCAGACTTATAAGAGGTAACTCTCAGACCCCTGGGCCTTGATGATAAATCTGTTGATCTCAGTTTTTGTTTGAAAAAGGCAAGATGCCTTTCTCTTGCATATGGAAAAATGTTGCAACTTTCTCATCAAAACTGACCTAAGATGGGAAATGTCATCCATCCTTATTCTACCCAGCGCTACCAATCCTAGTACTAGCAATGGAGCAGTGATTCCTTATTTCCCTCCTTAGCTCTTCTTTTGTAGTCAGAAAAAAGATAAAGCAGTGGGAAGACATGGATGGCTTACAAGTGAAAGGCATCTCTGTTAGAAACACACCACCCATGCAATTTTGTGGAGGCAGGACGATGATACGGTAAAGGCACCCTAATGCAGTGACAGCTTTTCCTTTGCAATAGATTCTCTTCCACGCAACGGTGCTGTTCTCCTTAAATGCAAGAGTAATCATCTGAGAATTATGTTGCTCGCTGGACAGTTCTTTCCCTATCCCAGCATACTCGTAGCTGACTTACCAAGCAAGAAAACGGGCTTCCGGGTCCTTTGCTCCCGGAGCAACCAGGCTGCACAATGCCAAGCCTGGACATCGCAATGGTACTTATGGCATTTTCCTTTCCCCAGACATGCATGGCTGCTAAGGAAGCCAAGGACTGCAGCAGACTCCCTTCTGTTTTAGCTCTGTGTCATGGTGGAGAGTAGCAGGGGAGGGTGGAAGTCTGGGTGCCCCTTTGCCTTGCACTTTGTAACCTAACTGTGCAAAGGGATGTGAGGAGGTGACTGCCAGGTGCTGCGACCCTTCTGCAAACACCCCTCAGGATTTGTGCTGAGAAGCCCCAGCTCTTACCTGTGCAGTGGTCCCATGACTTTCCTCCTCTGGCTAGGGACTGGTCGATTCCCCAGTGCAGAAGCACAGCCCAAACCAGTAGCAGAGCAGACATCGGGGAACTTGGTCACCAGGTCCATGCAGAGGAACCCTCCTGGTCATCATCCAGTCACCTCATCCTAAACCTCTCCTCAAGGGCTTGGTCCAGAGGCTTTACAAAAACATCTGGGGGGGCACAGTCTGTGGCCCCAGTCCTCTGCACCTTCTGCTGCTCCTAGAAGCAAGGAGTATCTGGTGGCCACAGTGCAATCTCTTTGCCTCTTCCCGTGGGAGATGCTTCCCAATGACACCTCTAAAACCACCAATCCTGCTTAGCTTGTTGATATGATTAGGAGGCTACTAAAGGTGAGAGGCAGTCCCCAAACAGAGAAGCAGAAGCATCCTTAAGAGAGGAAGCCCTAAAAAGAGGCTTTTTCTCAGCTGGCTGGAGTCTAGTTGCTGAAGTGCCCCATCCTGAAGCAGCAGAGACTTCCTACCAGCCAGAAAAGTCAGCAAGAGTCGGAGCCTGCATTTGGAGACATTTAAATGGAAACTAGCTTGAAAAGGAGGAGGAGGAGGAGTCCGACTGCCTTGGGGAGCCTTTCATCTTTTGCCCAGCCCTCTTGAGGTTGGGTTTTCATGTTGCAGCAAAGGAATTTCCCCTCTCCAGCACAGCCAATGCTCAAAGGGGATGGCAGGCACAAAGGAGGAGGAGCTCAGCTCTGTGCGCACCTGAATTCATCACCCACCGTAATGCTGCAAGCCTGAATTAAGGCATAGCTGTGTGTGCGTTTGTGCCTTGGCTTCCTGGCAGTATAATTATCTCTCGCCCAACCCCACCTGCTCTCGGTTTTGCAAAAGGGATTTTTAAAATAACCAGAGAGCACTTCATAGCAGCACTTCATTATTGCAATTCCAGGAGGTAGGTGCCAGTCTAAACTCTGGCAAACCATGAATTGGAATCCATGCACAGAAAAGAAAGGAGATGGGTTTAAATCAGAGGTGTTTTCTTCAAGGCTGTGAACTTCCCAGTTGTGAGGAGGTGGCTGTATTTGCTTGAGGTAATTGCCTCATGAGAAGGAGCTAGGAAACATGTGGTTTTAGAAGCTCATTAATTTTTGAATTAGACTCAGAAATGCAAAGTTTCAAGTGCCATTCTATTACTGCCACCACAAAAAAGTGAATGCTGCTCTGTGGCAATGGACTCGGCATATGAGGCCCATTTCCTTGCTTAGACTCATTCCAAAATGAGAAGTGGATGGCCAGGAAGAAAGCCAAGCAACATTTGGTGCACACAGCTAGCATCTGATGCTGAACCTCATTCTGTGTTTCATTTCGAGGCATTAGGGGCTGATCTTGTGGCAACCCCAGACAACATCAATCACTTCTTCCAAAGCATGGCCAGGCTACACCTAAACCAATGCCCAGATCCCCATACATTCCTGGAAAGCAACGACTCCAAAAATCTCCAAGGGAGACTGTCTTCATCTTACCAGTGCCTGAAAGGTTTTGTGACGCAAAAAGCAGATCTTTTACAAGGGAATGGTCTGATTGTGACAGGAATGATACAACAAACTTCCCCCATCTTTGGATTCCCCGTGGCATGCTGGGATGGCATCTGCGAAGGCAGGGGTGGGGGGATAATTCTGACTGCAGACAACACTCAGACCTTAGAGCTAGAGATATGCATATCAATCCCCCCCCCCCCCCCCGCCGCAGTTGATATCGAAAGAACTGTGCTGACTGCCTCTCAAGGTCATGGAATTAGTCTCAGGGAGAATAAAAGGGGTATTTTCAGGGGGTGGGAAGGGGAGGAGATGCAGTTTCCTTGGTACAGATTATCCTGATGGGCTCCAGTCTCTTTCCTTCCTCCTTGCAAGCACCCCTGCTAGATGGCTGGAGATGGCTGTTCAGCTAAAATGCAATACAGCAGGAGTGGGAACATAGAAACGTAGAAACAGAGCGAGCCAGAAGGGACCTCCCGGGTCATCTAGTCTGACCTTCGGTACCAGCCAGCTCCACTCAGGACATGCCCACCATGTGCATGTCCAGCCTATCTTTGAACACCCTCACTGATGGGGCCTCAATGACCTCTCGTGGAAGCCCATTCCACACCCTCAGGGTCCTGACTGTCAGGAAGTGCTTCCTGGCATCTAAATGGAACCTTGGTTCCCTGAGCTTTGCTCCATTGCAGCACGTCCTGCCTTCCTCTGCAGGGGAGAACAGGTCTCTACCCACCTCCACCTGACATCCCCTCACATTCCTGCATGTCGCCAACATATCCCCTCTGAGTCGCCTCTTCTCCAGGC
>NW_025335268.1:90323004-90330186 GCF_004798865.1 Varanus komodoensis
GTGCTGGTTGACTGCAGGCTGAGGTCCCTTTCACAAGTGCTGCTCTCCAGCCACTTGTCCCCTAACCTGTACTTATGACACCTATTCCTATGCCCCAAGTGCAAGACCTTGCACTTATCCACATTGTTGTCTCCTGCCCACTTCCACAGTCTGTCCAGATCCTTTTGGATCTGGAGTACCTGCTCATCAGTTGTGGCCGCTGCTCCAGTTTTAGCATCATCTGCGAATTTGATCAGCAGACTGTTCACCCCTTCTTCCATGTCATTGATGAAAAGATTAAACAGGATCAGCCCCAGGACAGAGCCCTGGGGGACCCCGCTTGTCACTGGCCGCCATCCCAATGATTCCCCACTAATGGTTACCCTCTGCTTTCAGTCAGTCAACCATGCCCTAATCCACCGGACAGTGCTTTGGTGTATCCCAAAACTCCTCGGTTTCTCCACCAGGATATCATGGGGCACTTTGTCAAAGGCCTTGCTGAAGTCCAGGTATACCGCTTCCCCCATTCTGCCCTGGATGCAGGGAAGCCTCTGAGCCTGCAGGCTGGCAAACCCGGCAGTGTGGTGCATGCAACTGTGCTCTACGTCTGGCAGGGAACCTTCTACGTGAGTCCAGTCTGCTGCGCTGACGGCCAACTTTCTGAACTGTGTGTAATGAGAGCTCTTTTCAGCCTGGATGTTGGAGTCTCCCAGTGCACTCAAGCTCCTGGCCTAAGGCCACAACTGTAGCTGAGTTATGCATCATATCCCTATTGTGACATCATATCCCTTATGGCAGTTGCGCTGGCCATAAGGAAGCTGCATTGCAGCAATGCGTTGGGCCTGATGAAGAGAACTGGACATCTCAAAATCTTGCACATTTTGGGTGGCCTATTAGCTGGCCTAATAATGGGATTCCGTGATTAGGAGGGTCTGAGGGAAAGGGTCCCAGCTCAGTGACAGGTCTGCAAAAGGTCTCGGGGTCAATCCCCAGCATCTCCAGGTAGGACTGGGAAAGATCATTTTGGGAGTGAGAAAGATGGGCTGTGTTGAGCGCTCGTTCTCAAGGGTTGGTGGCTGGGAAGAATCAGGAGGAGGAGAAGGGGGGGAATCTGGGACTTGCAGGCACCCTGAGATGAGGGAAGCAGAGATGTTTATAGGCAGACAGTCTCTGGGAAGATGTACAGCTGGCAGGAGGGGACTTTCTCAAGCTCAGGCTTTCAGAAAGCCCTTCCCAAAGGGATGGGGCCCAGGCATGCTCATAAGGAGAATTTCTGGAGGTGAATACTAGATTAGGTTGAACAAAGCACTCTGTGCATGCTCAGAGATTCACTCTGAGTGCTTTGGGCCTTTTGGCCAATAAAGAATGCTTTGCAAGGAAACAGATTTGAGGTTGTTGAATGCACGAAGGAGGAACCTTGGCTCACAACAGAACCTCTGACTGAAACACTAGAGAACCAGTACGAGATAGACCATCTTGAACTAGATGGACCAAGGGCCTGCCTTTGATATAAGGCAGCCTCCATGTTCAGCCTATTCATCTTCATGTGCTCTTAAAAATCTGCAATGACCTTTATAATAGATAAAGTATAGATTTCATATAATACAATTTTGAAGCATGTTCTTAAGCTTCCTGTTCTTGTCTCAGTGTATGCCCCCGCCCCCGTTCCACACACACTTTTTGGCTTGCTGAATGTCAGAGGTGTACATGGCCTACGCACATCTCACTGGCACATGAGGGCCAAACCAGATACAACTAGGCTAGGTAGGTACATGTCTTGCTTTTCATGTATCCCCCCAATTCTGCCTAAAATGGGAAACAAGCAGGGCCAGCCCTTCCATTAGACGCAGTGAGGCAGCTGTCTCTGGTGGCAGATGCAGCAGGAACAGCAGCGAGGTGCCGGAGGACGGAATGGTGGGTTCTGCACAACCTGCCCTGTACCTGCCAAGCTCGCTTGCTGCCAGGTGCTGCTTCCTCAGGTGTGCAAGAGAGCATCCTGTTGTCCTTGCTGATATGTCATCACTCTTGTATATGGGGTGCCATTTCTTTCTTCGCCTCATGCAGCAAAATGTCTTGGGCCAGGCCTTGCAAAAAAGAGACAGAGGACAGATGGACAGCAGATGGGTTACTCAAATTGGAACAAGACTCCTTTCTTGGCTCTCTTCTAGTATCACAGAGAATTAACGAGTATGAGGAGGAAAAAGAAGCAGCTGCAACTTCTTGTGGGAAATGATAAGATACAAGCCGGGGTAGGGGAAGGGAGGACACAGCATCCTACCCCTGAACAGCTTGGCTGGTTACGGCAGCCCAAGGGAGAGGGCCTGTGTGGGGTCTCTTCCTACATAAAAAAGACAAAGCAGTGAATGACAACTCTAGCAAATCTCCTAGCATTGGCCCACACAGAAGCACTGCCACACATCTGGAAACAAAATTTATTTTTCCTTCCTCTTCATTCTCCTATTGTTGCACCCCTCTCTTTTCCACCCTTGCAGTTTTATATCAGCAGCACCTCAGGCCTGGGAACCAAATCCAGCCTTCCAAGATCTCCTGAAAGGTAAAACTCCCTTCCCCCAGCCCACTGGTCCCCCCTCCCACAGTCCTCTGGTGATGCCCCAGCAGTTACCCTTCCCCTGCCCTTCTAGAGCAGCGGTTCCCAAACTGTGCTCCATGGAACCCGAGGGTTCCACAAAAACTTTATACGGGTTCTGTGAAAAATTTCAAAAATCAAATATAAAATGGATTTTAACATGAAACCACATGAGGCCAACTATTTGATCGAAGCGGCAAACAAGGCAATGCATCATGTCATTTGGTTCCTAGGACTCTATTGCGTAGTGCTGGGAATAATCAAAATAATTCATTTGGGATATTACCATATAATTGCTTTAGTCATAAAATATCAGAGTAAAATTTACTCAAAAAGTGGACATTATACAGGAAATTGGAAGACATATTTGAATTAGCAATGTTTTCCTCTTTATTTCCAAACCGACTACGTTATGCAAAGCACTCAGGTAACAGGAACAGGTGAAAGGAGGAGGAACATTGTGGGTTCACAATGCTTCTTAAAAATCAGGGGGAGAGTTAGGGTTCTGCAGAAAGAAAATGTCTTCAGAAAGGTTCCATGACTGAAAACATTTGGGAGCTGCTGTTCTAGAGGACTGAAATGCCTTTCCTGGACTTGGTTCCTGGCAGTAATGGCTTTAAGCTGTACTAACCTGGGATCTTAGCTCTTATGACCCTATCCCCTGCCTTTGGCCCCAGTGTGCCCCTGAAGAGCTTCTCTGAAGTTTAATTTGCCCGAGGGCTGAAACAGGTGCAACATCCTACCTCAAATGCTATGTGGGTGGCAGTGATGTAGCAGGTGCCGCCTTTTTCATCTCTGCGTCCCCATATAGTGAAAAGGCTTCTGCTGTTATATCTCTGCCTGTGGTCTACCTTTGAAATTTTGTTTATTAATATTACTATTTACAGTGACAGACATGCAAGCAAATATGTTACCTCCAAATCCAGTTGTAGCCTATTTAGGGTTGGATCCAGATTCATGCTGGTTCAACTGCATGGTCAGAAATGAAATTTCCATATTCCCTTCTTCCCCTCCAGCCACCAGCAAATGCTACAGCTGGAGCGAGAGGATCCTGCTGAATGCAGGGAGCTGTAGTATGGAGTGTGGAAAGTTAAAGGCATGGGAATTTTGGATGTGCTGTGAAAGATGGGGAGCATGATGGGAAAATGCAAATTGTACTCATTCTTTCATTCCCTTCTGGATATATTATAGAAGAAAACATCCAAACACCCCAAAGAAGAAAAGGCAATGCTAAGAAACAGCACAGGGTAGAAGCCATTAAGGAAACAAGTATAAAAAACATAAAATCAGTCATAAAATCTACATGGCTAACTATAACTCAAACAGACCGATTCTTTCAATGTGAGACTTCTCAATGCCTTAAGCTATATCCCTTCCTAAATTTTGTTTACCCATCAGTCTGAAATGGCAACTTGTGTGGCTTCAGACATGTCTTGTGACATTAATATGGTTGAAAACACTGTTTTAACATCCAAAGGCCAATCTTGCAAATAAATCCCAGCAAAGGATTTGCAACACAGGCACAAATGGTAATTATTAATGTGTTGGCTATTCAGGGCTAGGCATCTATCAGGAACAAACTCTCCAAGGCTCTGGGTGTGGCTGCACATTTCAGTAGCGGTTTGGAATTTCATAATATATTGTTCGAGTTGCAAGGGTGGCTTTGCTTGAGAGAGAAGATGTATAGATCAGGGCTATGTACAGAAATTGTGATAATTTATTGTTATTTAATGGTTTTTAAAGTGTGAACCAGCCACAGAGCCCAAGTGGGTCACGGGGCGGTATAAAAAGTAAGAAATAAATGAAAGCAATAAATCAAATGACATCAATCTGTTGGAGCTGGAAGTGAAAGCATGGAGTGGCTATCCTCAGCCTGGTGCCCTTCAGATGTGCCAGATAACGAACTCCATCATCCCCAGCCAGTAAGAAAAAGAGAATTAGGGACTTTATAGTCTGACAAGTCTGGAGGGCATGACATTGTGATAGGCTAGTTTGGGGCAACCAAAAGCTGGAAAGTTGAGGTTACCTGAAGGAGCGCTTACGTCCATATATGCCCGCCCACCCCTTGAGATCAGCGGGAGAGGCCCTTCTCCGGGAACCCTGCGTGAAGGATATTAGGAGGGTAAGTACTCGAAGGAGGGCTTTCTCTGCGGTGGCGCTCAATCTATGGAATGCGCTCCCCAGAGAGGTCCGCCTGGCGCCGTCGTTATTTGTTTTTTGGCGCCAGGCGAAGACCTTTTTATTCAAATGTTATTTTAATTGTTAATTTTATTTATTTATTTATTTATTTTAATTTAGGACAGGTCGACTCAAATTATATTGTTTTTATATTGTGTTTATTCATTTATTATTGTGAGCCACCCCGAGGCTTCGGCAAATGGGGCGGCATAGAAGCCTCCTCAATAAATAAATAAATCTTTCCCCCACTTCGTCCTCACCTTTTTAAAAGCTTCCAAGTGTTAATAAATCCACCATTTAATGTTGGATGCTGTGCAATAATACAGCTGAATCACTGTAATAGACTGGGAATCACAGAAAAGCTTTGAGGATCTTGCACTTCCATAAAACTAAATACAGCCTTGCAAGTTAAAATCACAGTGTGGAGAAGGAAAAGACTAGAGATTAACAAAATTCCAAAAATCTAATCTGGAATTACTCCAGATTCCCCAGACAAACTGTGCCAGACACCCCCTGGACATCAAAAACGACATTATTAATAATCCAGATTCCAAATTAGGTCCAGATTGCTGTAAGGGACTTGGAGACCTCAGACGTTATTGTGGCTTTCCCACCATGAATAGAGCTTTTCCACTTCACATTACTAATTTGAGGTGGGGGAGGACATGGCTGGCATGGAGCTCATGGGAACTGTAGACCTCACAGACAATCTCTCATCCAGCTTCTCTAAACATGCTTGGAGTGCATCAGAGCATACAAGCCACCACAGTTCTGTGGTAAGTAAGCTGAACTAGGAGGCTGATAAAATGGGTTCCATTCATACTGAGAAGGCTTTGGATGCTTCCACATGTTCACAAACATCTGGAAAAACTAGGAATTATTGGGCCTATACATCACATCATGCCCAGTTTCTCTGGACACATTCATTTCTATATAAATAGAAAATTGCACTTTATATGTAAGTGGAAAATTGCACAGACACATTTGATTTTATAAGTGAAAGCTTCTAAAATAAGAGTATGGGTAAAAAGAAAGTTGAAAGGGAATGTTAAGAGGGGCAAATCACTTCAGCATAAGGAAACTGTGGGCTTTTCTACATGAGGCTTTTAATTCCAATTTTACCAAAGCTTTTGCTTTCAGATTATTTGTAGAATTATGGTCAGTTTCTTTACAAAATGTGTTCTGAGGTTTTCTTTGTTTGCTATTCTATATGTTTCATTGTATGACCACTAGATGACAATGTGGTATAGTGAAATTGCTGAAATACACCACAGTTTCATGCTGCTATTCAAGGATATACCAGATTTTCTTCCTTGGGAAAAATGTTGGTATGGTTGCAAAGAACAGGAAAGGCTTTGGAGAATGAGGATGTTGCAGGAAGCACCCATTAAGTACCATGAGAGAGGAATTGTGGACGCACAATAAATCCCTCACACAGAAATTCTGTGTACCCCATAGATCATAAAAGGAAGGTCCAAGTCCAAGAAGTCAGTGTCAAGTAAGCTACTGGAGGAAAGGAAGTGTCCTTCAGAAGCTGGAAGTCCTGTCCAAACAAGAACAAAAAGGAACAGATCTGCACAAAGCCAAGGCAAGCAAACCATAAGAGATGCAAATGGGAGGAGAAGAGGAGAACATATCATTAACAATAGTAAGATCAACATTCTAAAAATATATATTAATACATGCAAAGCAGGAAACCAGCTAGGGATGTGGGAAACTCAGTAGGTTGGACCATGGATTATAATTAGGAGTTAAAGGAGTCCTAAAGGATGATATGGAGACTGTAGAGAAGCTCAGTGAATTATTTGTGTCTGCCTTCACTGTAGAGCAGATACCCATGAATTACCGTATTTTTCACTCTATAAGACGCACCTGACCATAAGACGCACCTAGTTTTTAGAGGAGGAAAACAAGAAAAAAATATTCTGATTCAAATGGTTTACTAAACTATTTAATAAACTATAACAGAATACCGTAATACCATATTTCAACCTTGTAAAGTGAGCAGCAGTCAACAGTGGCATTAAGAACCATCATCACTGTCATTAACAAAAGAGAGACTTTAAAGTTTGAGTACTCTTCTAGTTTTCGTTGAACCCATAGAACTCATCATCACTAGAGTCAGAATTGAAGAAGCTCTGTTGCTCACAATCACTGACATCACTTTCTTAGTCAGTAGTGGAATTATTGAAGGACTCCACAATCTACACCAGTTATACAAGAGCTGCTGCAGACAATTCAATAACAAATCTAAAAAAGCCAGTAATGTCCATGCTGCCCTACTAGTAAATAATAGGAAAAAACTTCTGACAAAAAATGAGATATTGTACGGTAAATCAAACACACAGTGGACTAAGTAGCCTTTGAAGAATAAACTTCATACACGAAGGTAATGCTGTTCAAATATCCACTGATCCTAAAAAAATGTGTCTGATCAA
>NW_025335268.1:90330286-90413403 GCF_004798865.1 Varanus komodoensis
GTCTTATAGAGCAAAAAATACGGTAGTTGGTATTTTCACAAAGGGTAATAAGAGTAATAACGCCAGTGTAATAATAATAAGAGTAATAATGCCAGAAATAATATGATAGAGATCTTATTGGGCAAAGTTCAGCATAGCATAGAAACCAGTAGGAACACCCCCCCCACACACACACACACAAACAAACACACAACTACTGCAAGATTCTGCACTCAAGAGCAAAATTAAAGAGCTCTTTGAAACCTCCTCACTGGTATATTTGCCTTTAAGGGTGCCTTTAAGGGTGATAACAGCCATACCATACAAGAGTCACAGCAAATTCTTCAGATGTGACTGGAGTGTGGTTTCAAGATATGAATGGCAGGTAAACATCCCAGCCAACTCTTTTCTCTGTCCTGGCTCCCTTCAAACTTTGGATGCTGACTGCCTTTAAAAATAAATAAGTGTCCCGTGTACATCCAGGTATGCATGTACATGACCAAGAAGTTTGCCACAGCAGGGTCAGTACATCAACACCTTGTGAAGGAGTGGCTGTGGTGGTGTGAGCTTGCAGCAAAGGAGATATGGTTGAAAACTGGAGAACTGATAGAAGTCCTGCAGCTTCTTTTACTTCCCTTTATTTCTGGCTGCATAGTTCTGAGTTACAAACAAGGCGGCAAGAAAGCAAGAAGGACCTTGGCCAAATAAATAAATAAATAAAATGGGATACATTAATAGACATATAGCTTCCAAATAATGCGAGGAACTAAATAATTATTCAGCACTAACTAGTTCCATCTTGAGATTTTTGTCCATTTCTGGACACTGTGTTTCAAGAAGGATGTAGACAAGCTGGAGACGGATTTAGAACAGAGCAACAAGGCTGATCAGGGGTCTGGAAATGAAGCCCCCTAAGGAGAGATTGAAAGCACAGGGCATGTTTAGCCTCAGGAAAAGAAGACTGAGGGGAGATAGGATAGCACTTTTCAAAAACCTGAAAGGCTGTCACACACAGGAGGGCTAGGATGACCCCAGAGTGCAGGACATGGCATAATGGACTCAAGTTACTGGAAGCCAGATCCCTGCTGGACATGTGGAAAAACTTTATGGCTATCAGGGCAGTACAGCAAGGCACCAATGACTTAGGGGAGCTGTGGGCTCTCTCCCACTGGAGGTATCCAAAAGGAGTTGCACAGGCATCTGTCAGGGATGCTTTAGTTTCATGTCCTGCATCAAGCAGGGGGTTGGACTCAATGGCCTTACAGGACCCTTCCAATTTTCCTACTCTGTGATTCAAAACAGTCCTTTTGATTCTATGAGCAAAACAGTCCTTTTCTGGTCCATGTCAGCTTGGCATTTATTCAGTCCTAAATTTGTTCTACTCAACTTTGGCATCAGTGTCCAAATAAAAAATGAATAGAAATCTGCATCTATTTCCATACATCCCGGAAAATGGAATGCTGATTCTGTTGTCTGCTTCTTTCCCTCCATACTTTGGGTGGGCTGCCTGCCTTTAAAAGAATAAATAAAAGGCACATGTACATTTATAAAATGTGAAGTGTCTAGCTTAAATGTGCCAAGGTACTATTACCATTGCTGAAATAAGAAAGTCAGGGACAAAACTTATTTGTGGCTTACATCTTGATCTGATTTAAGTGTACAGTTCAATTTTTCTACTTGTTTCTTCCTATTCCCTAGTGCCCAAAACAGATTTAAATGTAAGTTCATTAACTATGAGAGGCACATGCTTTAAGTAATTGTTCCCTCTAAAATCCCAATAAAATAAAAATGCAGCTTCTCTTTCTGAACAAGAGGCCTATTGTTTTCAGTTAATGTGTGTTTGGGTATAAAAGTAGGGACGCTCTCCTCCAACCAATGCCTGCAGCAAAGAAACACGACCAAGAAGCAGAGGCAGTCCACACAGACTTTGTGAGGACAGTGGCAGCAGTAACGTAGTCTAAAAGGGTAACATAAAAGGCATGGTCACTTGCCTGGCTTAACAATTGGATGATGATTCAGGCCCTTAGCCTCCTTAATTTCCCTCTGAGTAAGCTCCCTCTACTTCTGGCTGCTTAGTTTCTAGTTATAGTCGAACATGGCAGCATGATCGAGACAGTCTGATTTCAGGCCACATCCATTTTGCATGTATTCAGTGGCAAGTCTATTCTGTTCAATTTCAACATCCACATGCAAACCTTGAAAACATGCAGAATTCTACATTAAATTTCATGCAGAAACTGCTCTACCATATGTATTTTCTATGTAATTCCTCAGATATTATGCTTGTATTCCACTTTCTCTAATCTTCCTTTTGCTTTGTACACAACTTCCCTGAATATCCGTATTTCTGTAAGCAATGTTCGAGTCAAGAACTGTATCACAGTATTTGAATGGAGAAGTGTGCAATATGATTATCTGTGTCAGACTAATTACTCTCTTCGGATGTAGTGGCGTCATGCTTGCTTGTCAAATGTACTTTTCATAAACAGGTTTTTGTTTGTGTGAAAACTACTTTTCTATTATACTCAAACACTCTGTAGGAGAAGATGAGTGAGCAGCTGAAATAGAGATTGTGGAGATGGTGCCACCATGCAGTGACATCCTAAAAGTGATGCTCTGGAATTTCCTGGACAAGTGCTGAGATGTAGTTCACCACTCCTTTCTCACTATTGCAAACTTTACTCAGGTAGGGCCTGATCATTTGGGCAAAGGTGTGATGAGCAGAGACTGCACGAGGCAGCAGTACAATAATGCAGATGGCACTGGGAAATCATTAGTTGGGGCAATTGTGAACTAGGGCAGGAAGAGTTTGGAGGGACAAAGACCTGGCCCCACTTACATATGAGAGAAGGAAGCCACTGGTTACCCTGCTGCCTTCCTTAAATCAAATTTAGCAGAAGCACTAAACTGGGTAGCTGGAAAGCATTGCCAGCTCCTGGGGGTATCTTGGATTCTGCAGCACATTTTTTGATGGGGGCCGCAGCACCCCACTTTCCCTTTGGAAATCCACTCCCTTGGTTTCACTGAGGATGAGATGCCATCTATCCTGAACTGCTCTCTCAGCATGAACTCTCTGGGTATGTGGTACAAACCACAGGAGGCTTACGCCTAATTGTTCACAAGGGGAGTGCCAGGCAGGGTTGGTTGCACATGGAGGCGAGTGGAGGGTCAGGAAAACAATTCTTCAGTGTAACTTTGCCTGCATTCTCACCACAAAATGGGGTGGGGTGTGGAGGGAAGGGAGGTTAAACATAGCCAGAATATCAAAGAGCTAAGGAAGAAGAAAACAAGCAGTTATCGGAGAAGAACCTGGCATAGCCTTCCCTTTTCTAGACTACATTTGCTTAACATCAAACAGAATGTGCCTTTGTTCCTAATGGGGCTGTGCATCTGTAAATAGAGGCCTCTACATCCCCAAAGCAGAAGATAAATAGACAGGGGTAGATGTGTGTGATGATGATGACGAACAAGCCCTTGATCGTACCCTGAGCTCTGGTGTGTTTTTTTGAGTTCACTTTCTTTTTAGCTGTAATTATATCCCTTCCCCAGCGAGCCACACTAGCTCAGCTCTTCCCTACTTTCCAAGGCTTTGAAGTCAGAGCTTTCAGAAATTATGTGGAGGATGCGCAGGCATTTTTGTGCTCTTAATTGCAGTGTGTTTGGCAGAAGGGAAGAGGGGGCTTGATCCAGGATACCTGACCTAAATTATCATCCGTCTTTTCCCACCAACTCTCCGGGGTTTCAGCTTGCTGTTTCATTTGGATTCAATTACTATGTCCCCATTTCTAAAGGTTCAGTTACGCAATAAGTTCTGCTGGTTGAAAACCACCTACTAAGTACAAGAGGAGCCTAACAGAAAGAACTGCCACCTGGACATTGAGCACAATGGGCACCGTCCCCGTTCTTGTTCAGGGACCCACATGCTGTGCTTAATAGCAGTGGAAGGATTCTATTATACACCAAAGCGGTAGCACAACTTGCCTTTTGAGAACGGACATGCTTCTAGATGGAGCAATGCTAACACTACCCAGTAATTGTCCTTCTGCTCTAAAATACATGCAGGATTGCAAGTGACAGGGGGCAGCCCAAATGTTCTGCCAGCTGAAGGAAAGAACAATACTGTGTTGACCCCTCACAAACATACAGCCTGTCACTAGGCTAGCTGTTGAGCCTTGTTGTAACAGGGCTGCATCCTCCACCACACCTGAGGACAGAAAGCTGGCTTGATGGATGCAGGGACGAGAGAGGGCAGCTACTTCCTACTGCCCCACCCTCCAATCTCTGCCACCCGATGTGACGGCCTCACTAGCGTGAGTGATGGGGCTGGCCCCAGCAACCGACTTTCCACAGTATAGTGCTTTTTAAACGTGTACACGCTGCTATGCTCCATACCAGAAGGTGTGGTGTACCTGAGGGCAAAGAATAGGAAATTCACCTGGAAATGGCATTTTAGACAAAATAAAAATGTGTTTGAACATTTAAAAAAACCATTTGAAAAAAAATTACACTATAGACCTTTTAAAAACCTCAGCACTGTTGAGGAAATGTTTTAACTATGTCAGGCTAATAGAAGAAAGGTTAAAAGTGAAGTGGTGGGGGAAAGTAATACAGTGGCAAAATGTGGCTGACTGGAAAGACGGCAATGGGCCAAATCCAAGTGCACGGTGTATGCCCCACTGATTCTTTTATATCCCACCAATTCTGTTGCACAAACAGCCCTCATGCAATGGCAATTTAGTGTTTCTGGGGCATCCCGAAACAAATGGAAAGGCTTGTTTCTGGGAGGAGGGCTGGCAGTTCTCCTTTCTCTGCCGTAATTTGTCTCCTTTGAGAAACAAGCATGGTGTCTCATTCCAGGGCTTCCCCCAGGAAGCACTGAACCAGCCTTGGGTGTGTGGGGGGTTTTGCTTCTGCCATGGAATTGGTGGGACCCACTTTGGGAAAAGGAGTTGGCAGAGGCGAAATGCCAGTGGAAGCATAACTTCCTCAGTGGACTCCATCTCTTATTTAAAGCGTGGCTTCAAACATTTCTGTTGATACTTTCTTTTCATTCAAATGATATTGCACAAATAACATTACACATACTAAAACTAAACATTACACATACAAAAACAAAAGGCACAAAACAAAAGCCTGCTCAAAGAGACTAGGCAGAGTGTTGGGGACTGGAAGGGTGCAGTGAAGGTGTGTCTAGCAGACGCCAGTGGCCTGAGGACTGCCAGGGGAGTGTGCATCTCTAGTATTCATGCAGACAAGAGTCTCATCTGGCCTGCATCTCGCTGAACATTTCAAACCCATGCCTTTTGGAAGAGACGGAGGAGGAGCACCCAAGCACTGTAAACCTGCACTGCATGCACTCCCATTCCAGTCTTCCTAAAGAAAAAAGAAAATAAGTTGGATTTCCCACAGCCCGAGTAAAGATGAAGTATAGGGGGCACACAGGAGAGCAATAGGTTGATGACTGCATGTAGATGCTCTGCAAAAGCTGAGTGAGCAAGCTGTGACTGTTCCACGGTGAATGCCTGCTATGGAAATGCGGAGGTTGCCGGCCTGAAACTGGAGAACTGCCCTCTCTGTGTGACAATGACGTGCCTGCCAAGGCAGATGAGGCATTTTTCCTGGCCTAACATATTGATCTTTGTGTTCCGTGTAGTTAAGAGATGGTCCCTCCACGCTGTCGCTGTAAGGGGGATGCAAAAGTTCCTTCTTTGCTTGCATCCAAAGCAGTTCTCTGTTGGGATTTGTTTGATTAAAACTTTAAAATAAGGGTCTTTCATGTTTCTAGCTTACTGTAAATGTTATTTATTTGCTTTCAGGGCTTGGCGACACGTGACCCATCTGTTTACTCAGATGCAAGAATTAGGGAGAGTCTGACCAAGTGTTTTGCATTTGGCTGAATGATCTGGGCAGGGCAGGGCAGGGATATTGTAAAGAAGTTTTCAAAAGTGGCCTTACTAGCCCCTGTTCAGTAGGGCCTGCTTCCAAATAAGGCTGCAGTCTTAGGCAATGGATCCAGGGATAAGCCCAATGAAGTACAGCGAGTCTTACTTCTAAGTAAGCATGCATACAATAGTACTACGGATGCATGTAGGATTGCTAACTCCAGTACAAGGATCACAAAGTTTTTGTCCCTTGTGAATGCGATTGAGGCACACATCACAAAAGAAGCCAATTTGTACTTACACTAGCCAATATAAGCTTTTCATTCCAATTACACACATGGAAAATGCAAAAAACCAAAAACCCAAGTAACATCAAAACATCAATGTATTCATTTATTAGACCATTAATTTGTTTGGACTCCCTTTGATGCCTGTCCCAAAATCTTGCTTTTATGCAGTAGGTTGAAAGATAGCCTGTACTTTGCTAGCTTGTGGTATATTCTTTCTCCTAAGTGCACCCACAATCTGTGACACATACACATATTTAATACATTTTAAAATGTAATTAGGAAGATGACATGACGTGTTTATTGAAAACAGCAGCAGAAGCCTGCCGACAAGTGAGAAAAGCCATCATTACCACCATTCTGATGAAAGCCGTCCATGTATGAGGCCCAGGCATTTTCCAGGGCCCAGATTTCCTGAAGGCGAAAAAAGAGAAAAGGCTGGAACTACTTAGCCTGGAAAATGCACAATCTTGGTGTAATGGAGTATGGAGATGAGAGTCACTCATGGCACTGCCATTAAAACAGTAAACTTTTAATGTATGCCATGTGAATTCACTATTAACACATTTACTACAGTGATTTGTTGCAATATAGCTTTTTATCAGTTAAAGATGTGGCAAAATGTTTAAATGAGAGCCAATTTATAGCTTAGCTTTGTGGTGTAGGGGCCACTGCAAAATGTCAACTTCACTGTTGCTTCCCAGATGCACAATTGATGCAGGCAAGTTTGTATCATGTGAATAGCCAGTTCACATGTAGATCCTTCTCCCCTTCCCCTCCATTGGTCGATTGACTTGCATGTCCTCTGTACAGCAGAGTAGCTGCATTCGAACTGTTAGGTCCCAACCTACATTGGTAATACGCAATATGGAAGGATGATGTGATTACCTTCTACAACACCATTGCAACTCCTGGAGTTAGCGGCTGGTGCAGCAATATGAAAGGTAAGGCCTTACCAGGAGGACCTTGGCTTACCTTGGCTCAGGATTGCCAAATACACTGACTGGCTCTCCAGGCTTTCAAATGGGAATCTGTGCCTCCTGAAAAGCTTCTCCAGTGGAAATGCGGTACTGTTAGAGCAGGGAAAATGCAATATAAGAGCAAAAGAAATCACTTATTCTATTTGTGCATTTGCATTATTCAACTATACCACAGAGCTACCTGGAGGTTTTATAGCAGAAAAGCAAGAAAGGAGAGTGCTCAGATCTCCATTTTGCAGCAAAATTGAAAGTAGATACAGAGAATTAACCACTTGGTTTTTTTTACCCCTTTTGTATTTTTTTAAAATACAGAAAAAACATAAATACAAATGTCTGAAATACAAATATATACCATTCACGATATCAATACTATAACACACAAAACACAACTAATAGGTAAAGAAGTAAATAATACTGTGCCCCCACCACCCAGGAGACCAATAATACCTCCATTTTGTTTCATATATGTGGAAATAATTGAAGTATATTATATACTTCAATTATATCCATATCCCCTCCAAAAAATCATATAATCTTGATTAGGCTTACAACCTTTACCTTCTATCAATACTGCTTTTACAAAATCTTCCAAATTTCATTATATTTATTTGCTTTTATTAACCCTTTTTGAATTTTTATTTCTGTTGTCAGTTTATCATAAATTACCATATTCCATATTTCATTGTACCATTCATGCCTTTGCATAACCCAATTCTGTTTCCAGTATTTAACTGTCACTAACCCGGCTGCCATTATCAATTCTTTCTTAACTTCATTTATAGCTTGTTTTTCAATCAACAGCAATAACACAATTCTCAGTGACATTTCTAAATCTATATCTAAAATTTCTCTAATTTCGTTAAACAACATAATCCAAATATTTTGTATATTATCACTATCCCACCACATATATGTACAAGTTCCAATCCCTTTCCCACATTTCCAACATATATTAGAATATTTATCATCAATTTGATTTAACTTAACCGGTGTTAAGGACCATCTCCATATCACTTTATATCCATGTTCTTTAATTCTAACCAACATGTTCTTATATACTCTTCTATTCCAAATATTCTTCCAATCCTTGTCTTTTATTTCACTTGCGTCCATTTCCCAAATTGATTTTAAATTTTTGTCTGATTCCCGGATTCTATTAATATTCTATAAATTTTAGCAATTCTTCCTTTGCTTGTATATTCTTCCTAAATCTTGCATTCTTTCACAATTGTGTTGAATTTTGTTAATTGTCCTTCTTCCTCTTTAAATTTATCCTCTATCTTTGTTCATTTTTCTAATTGAATTAAATTTAACCAATTTAATTTGGCCTCTGCTAATATACTCCTTAATTGTGTTATTTTTTATTTTATTTTTCCAGTCTTCCCATTTATATATATGATTATTTTTTAAATTTATTAATCCAATCCTTTGATTCTATTTTTGGGAATTTCTCCATTTCGACCACTGGTGTTAACAGAGAAATTCCCGGAATTAACTGTTGTCTCCATTTTTCCCATACTTCCATCATATTTTTAAAAAAGGGATTTTGAATTTTCTTAATAATCTTTTCAATATCCTTTTTAAACCACTATGTCTCGAAGTGATCACCTATTTCACTTAATTCTTTTAATTCAATATCACTCCATATTGATTCTTTACTTTGGGCTATACTATCTGGAACTATCTTTAATTGATTTGTAACCCAATACTTTTTAACATCTGGAATACCCAGCCCTCCTTTTTTGTGATTCATACCATAGTACTTTACTTATTCTTGCTCTCTTCCCTCCATTACAATAAACCTCCAATAATTTCTCATTTCCTTTAATTCTTGACCATAAAACCTGCTTGGAATCATCCAAAACAAAAAATTAATCTTTCGCAGAATTTTCATTTTTGTTTCTGCTATTCTACCAAACTATGCTAATTTTACCTTTTCATATTTTCCTATTTTATCTTTTATATCCTTCTTTAACTTCTCATGGTTTTTTGTTTTTAATTCTTGACTATTTTTTGCAATAACAGTTCTTAAATATCTAATACTGTCTACTATTTTAATTTATAATTTTCTTTTAATATATCCAATTCTTCACTATTGTGATTATATAACATCATTTCCGATTTTTCCCAGTTTACTTACAACCCACTATACTTCCCAAATTCCTTTAAATGTGAATATATTCTCTCTATAGTATTTATTGGATCTTGAAATATTAACAATGTATCATCCGCAAATAAATTAATTTTAATTTTCTGACATACTCCAATTCCTTCTATCTGTATATCATTCCTAATTGCATTTGCCAATACTTCCATTATTTAAGCAAATAATATTGGGAATAAGGGACAACCCTGTCTCATTCCTCGGCTTAGGGTTATTGTTTCTGTGATACCATCATTTAAAATTATTTTTGCCGTATCTTCTGAATACAATTGATTTATTACTTTCTTAAATTTTATTCCAAATCCCATCTTCTCTATTAAGGTCTTCATTGATGGCCATTCCACACAGTCAACGGCTTTAAATATATCTAATGCTAATATGCTTGCCTTTATATTTTGCATCTCAATATAATAGTTAATATTTAATTCTCTCCTTACTACATCTGACATTTGTCGACCTCTTATAAACCCGCATTGATCATTTCTTATATATTTATCTATAATTTTTTTCAGTCTATTTACCAATATCACTGTAAAAATCTTAGCAACTTGATTAATAAGAGATATCAGTTTATAAGATCCAGGGTTTGTAGGATCTTTATTAGGTTTTGCTATCAGCACTATCAAGGATTTTCTCCAAGAATTTGGAATTATTTCCCCTTCCATTATTTTATTAAACATCATTTTCATCTTAGGGACTAGTAATTTTTTAAAATTTTTATAATGTTCAACACCCAATCCATCAGATCCTGGTGCTTTCCCTATTTTCAATTTATTAATCACTTCCAGTATCTCTTCTTCTTCTGTTTGAGATTCCATGATTTCTTTAACCTCTTTTCGAATTTAACACTTTAAATTCTTTTCTATATATATCTGACTTTCTTTCAAATCTATTTCATTTCCCTCATATAACTTTTCAAAAAACCTTTGAAAAATTAAATGTTTTTCTTTCATCTTGTTACGTCTTTCCCCTTTTTTGTTCTTTATTACTCCAATTAATTTTTTTGCTTTTTTGACTTGTGTGGTTCTGGCCAGCATTTTGGAATTTTTATTACTATTTTCATAAAATTCTCAAGTAAATTAGATTTCTTTGAACTTGTTCTGTTTCAGTATTTTGTATTTCTTTTCTTTGAGCTGTTAATTCTAGCATAATCATGTTTTCTCTACTTTTTAAATTTTTTCTCTAATTCTTTAATTTCTTTTTCTAATCTTGTTATCTATTGCTCTTTTTGTTTTTTGTTTTTTTGGATTATATGAATATTTTAATTCCTAGCCCTCTTACCACTGCTTTCATTACATTCCATATTACACTTGTATTACTACCTCCTTTTTCATTTATTTCCCATATTTCTTTTAATTCTTTTCCCATTTTTTTCTAAAATCTTCTCATTTTTAAAAATCCTTAAATCTATCCTCCATCTATTTGCCTGTCAATAATCATGCTTTATTTCCGTTTCCATTATTATCATTGCATGGTCTGATATTTTAATTACTTTTATATCTGCATTAACTATCTTAGACAATATTGCTGGTGTTACAAATATATAATCTATTCTTGCAAAGTTTTATGTCTGTTTGAATAAAATGTATAACTTTTCTGGTTATACATGTATAACTCTCTCCAAACATCTTTTTATCTGTTTTTATTAAATTAACCACTTGTTGTAGAAAACATATTCCCTTCTCCAAAAGCCTAACTAAAAATGCTGTTTCAAAACAGAAGTAAAACTGGAGAATCATACAATGTTTTCTAAAGAAAATGCCTTGTGTAGAAAAGCAATACATCATCTACACAAGCTCTCCACTCTGCCTCTGTTTTCACTTGTTATTGTCCAGAGAGCTTGCTAATACTTCCCAAAAACTTGCAATGGCTGAGGTTTCTAAAACACATAGAATTTAAGATAATCACCGTAATTTCACTCCTAAGCTAAAGATACATATGCACAACTTTCATGCCTACCTGTCGATCACCTATGATAGCACCATCTGATCCAGTAAGAAAGATATAGGCACCAGTTGGTCAAGCAATCCTGCATGAGGAACCATGGATTCTGCACTGCTTTTGCCAGATTGGGAAAACATCAACAGACCTAACAATGGAACTCTATGCATATTCGCTCAAATGGGTCAGTGTGGTGCACAGGTTAGAGGGCTGGGATGGGAGTTTGGGGCCCTAGTCCCCATGCAGTCTTGAGGCTTGCTGGGTGACTCTGGGCCAGTCACCGACTCTCAGCCTAAACTACCGCACGGGGTTGTTGATGTGAGCATAAAATGGAGAGAAAGATAATGTACATACATCCCTTGGGCTCCTTGGAGGAAAGGCAAATAAATGTAGCAAATAAATAGATAAATAAATGTAAGTCTCATTATGTGCAAGCTAAAGCAAATAAAAAGATAAGAAACCCTTAAATCCATACTGAAAGTCCAATTCTATTTGTTTCTGTTAGAAGAAAAAATATAAAGCAGGTAGACACAGCAATCTAGTTTTCTGTATCATATTAGTAGCTTTCAGAAATTAATCAGGAGTACTTGAAATCATACATTTAAATGTACATGCATAGCTCAGTCATCAATTTAAAGGGAGAGTGCAGCCAAGAAATTCAAAGACAACTCAGCCTTTGAAGGACAGCAATGAAAGAAGTAGAAAAGATCAAGTGTTCATTTTCACTGGGGACCAAGGTCATCCAAACTATTGTATTCCCAATCACAATGTATGGGTGTGAAAGGTGGAGAAGGAAGAAAGTTGACAAAGAGAAAATTGACCCATTTGAAACATGATGCTGAAGGAGAACTCTGCAAATACCACAGACTGGCAGGAAGACCAAGAAGTGGGTCCTAGAACAAATAAAGCCAAAACTTTCCCTAGAAGCAAAAATAACAAAACTGAGGCTATCATGCTTAAGCCACATCAGAAGAAGGCTAGACTCGCTAGAAAAGACAACAATATTAGGAAAGTCAAAGGCAGAGGATGAAAGGGACGACTAAATATGAGATGGAGTGAATCCATATCCAGCTTAGAAGAGCTGAATGGAGCTGTCATGGTCAAGACATTTTGGAGGGCTTTCCTTCATAGGGTCGCCTTAGGTCAAAGATGACTTGATGGCACCTAACAACAGGCCTGAGGGGTAGCAGGAAGTCATGGTGGAGAGCTGGAGCAGAGGAGGGAGGAGACTTGACTTGGGATCTTGGGTGGAAAAATCCCTAGGAAGCTGAGGAGGATTCAGCAGTCTGTTAGACTGGGAACATCATGGATCCTCCTCTTGATCGCAGTGTAAGTAAACTTTGCTTGAAAGACATGCTACAAGCCTCCAGCAGCATTGTCCATGTTGGGAGACTGAAGTCTGAGTTGTTAAGTGTTGAGGCCTACGGTCGCCACAGGTTGGAGATGACTTGATGGCACATAACCAGAGCATATCTGACCAGTCCGAAGTGCGGAACACCATCAGTTGGCCGCAAATTAGGTTGTGATCATTTGCTCCAGAAGGTTTCAGATCTTCAATGCCAAGAAAGTCACCACAAGCAGCAGCCTTTCCAGCATTCCAGGCAGATAAGAATGAGAAGCAGGGCCCTGCCACCAAAGACTTTTTTTCCTGCTTCTGTCGCCATTCTTTTTGCCTTTTGTGTCCTGTCATTTTAAACAGTAAGTCTGCAAACAAAGACTGACTGACTTAACCAATTATATGTAAACCTCTCCAGGAGTTTTATGGCTGAGGAGCAGAATAAAAATACTTTAAACAGATAAATACACATCAGGCTGCCTATTCCAGAGCAGCTAACAGCCCTAGGTCTCAAGCCCAAGATCTTTCTCTCCCTGCCAGGGATGGATCTATCAAGAACCTCTGGACAGAATCTGGCAGTTCTGGCTGGCCCTAGCATCCCTCTAGGGTTAGGAGCTAGGGGCTAGGGTGCTGGGTTTCCACCAGATGGGATGAGCAGCGTCCCTTCCAGAGACATGCTAGTTGGGACCTGCCATTGTTTCTATAAGACAATTAGAAAATGCTGCTGTCACCAGCAATAAACTATGTCTTGACAGGTAAATAGCTTGTAAAAAAACCTTTGTTGATACTTCACATTATGCGTGTCTAAACACCGGGTCTCTTTGCTTCCAGATTGTTACAATGTCATATCTATCAACACAACAATTATGGGCATTTACTTTCTAGCTCTATACTGGTTTTTACGGAGGATTACTGCCATATTCCTTCCATATATAGGATGCTTACAGGGTGTTCCTGGGTATTAATTGCTAGTTTAACAAATGCAGGGGAAATAGCACACAGTCAGGTCTAGGGGGCAAATTAATTTTTGGCATCATTCCACAGCCAATTCTAGTTTGAATTATTTCCTTGGTATACTGACACTCCTCCAGATGGAAGAGAGCTGCCCAGTATTTTCCCATGAATGTTTCGCCACCGCATTAAACAATAGCCTTTCCAAAGCTGGAAGTCTCCCTTCCGTGGCGAGTCTGTTCTCCAGAGCTATTTGTTTTTTGTGGAATGTACCATTTGTGTTCTATTGCTTGGGCAAGAGTTGTAATTTGAAAACCAGGAAATGAAATGTAGCTGTTTGTGTGTGTGTGTGTGTGTGTTTCAGTGTAATGGTTAGAATCAGACAATATCCTACCAGTGGAATTGAAACTGACCAACGGGATTTCCTTGCCCCAAATCTACTCCATAGTGTTAGGAAGTCTGAAGCAGAATTAGCGAGCCATGGAGATGGCGGTGCTGGGGAGAAAATCACGTGGGAAGCTCATGCAACTTTGGATTTAAACCACCGTCTCCCCATTTAGGAAATCTAAGATGTCTATATAGGTTCGGTCTAAACCTATACAGGATTTCTTCCTAAGAAGCAGGCCTATAATTCCTAGCATGCCCCTGCCTTTTCTAAATAAACTTGCACAGGATTGCACCTCTAGTGAAATACTCGTATTTATTTTAGTAAATTGATTAATCATGTAATTAGGGCTGTGTGATTTTTGCATGTTGGAAAAAGCATGATTTTTAAGATGATACACGCATATGCTTTGATTTTAAGATGAAGAGCGTAATGTGTTCAGTCTTCTAAATGCTCCTGGACCTTTGCCAGTTTGGCTCACAAAGGGATGTTATGAATACTTGAGAGCTACTATATCTTAATTTTAAATCCTCGCAGGATGAAATGGTTGCATTTGTCTTGAAATAGGAGCTGCTGTTTTTGCAATTATTTCTAGGGAAATGGACAGTGTTCGGTTGTTATGACCACTCTTGAAGATCACAGGGATTTTAATTCAGAAGTGGACAACCCAGGGGTTTTAAGGTGGGACACTGGGCACTTAAAGCAACAAAAGAGTTGAATGGTTTTAGCAGACCAGTGTGCAATGGCCTGAATTTTCCACCCTACTTGTGGGTAGAAAAATGGGAAGGGCAATTTCTCTTCCAGGGACAGGAGAAATTCTCATCAGTTTCTTACAGGTAACAGCAGGGGTTGCAGTACAGCTTCTTTTTTTATCCTAAGGGTTTTTGAAGGATTTTGTGCTGCCACTCCAAGTGGCAGCAGCAGCCGCCGTTTTGGCAGGTTGGTTCTCATTGTTCATGGCTGAGGTGGGCAAAGTTCTGTCCAGCTCTAGAAAAGAGGTAGCGCTAACACTGGGGCAAGATCTATTCTTTTCTGACAGTTTCTTCTGTCAGACAGTTTCTTCTGTCTTCTTTCTGACAGAAGGCTTCCTTTGTTCCTTTGTTCATTTTCAGGGCATTTTATAGTGTGTGTGTGTGAGTGTGTGTGTTCTTTTATATATTCCTCCACTGCTGTGCATATATTCCTCCACTTCTTATCCTATTTCATTTTGTGGTTGCGTTCCTTTGTCTCATTTTTACCAAGCATTTTATGGGCAAATAATATTAAATATGGGTATCAGTATGGTTTGCCTTAATATCCTGGAGTTTCTTTCCAGACTTCAACATGCCAGACCCCCTTAAAGTTTGAGAGAGGGACAGGGAGGATTAGAAAGGGTTGGATTAGGATAAAACTGCGGTTTCCTTTGATGTACTGTTGCTCTTTTTGAGACTCTGCTGTGCTGCCTGCTATTTGCCTCCACTGTTAATTGTAAATAAACAGGTATTATTTACGTATTTGAAGTATTTTTATCCTTCGCGTTACCAAAAAGCTCTCAGAGGAGGTCGCAAACAGTGAAATAAGATTGTTACAGCCCTCAAGGATAAATCTAAAATGACATGGCACCCAGCGAAGAGGGGATGAGTAAGGAAGAGGGAAAATAATGTCAATTTTTAGCAGTGCTGGTAGATGGCCCTCTCATCCCCCTCTGCAATGGCCTGTTGGAATGGCTGAGACAGGAGGCACTTTTGTGAAGGGGGATTTTGACAGGACCCATAAAACGGCCACAGTTTCTCCTTTCACCTACCTCTGTTAAAGTTTATTGGAAATTATACAGGCCTGACAAAGATAGTGTGGGTCTCCAGTCTCCTCTTGCACAGAAGCTAAACCATATCGTCCTGCTCCTGGACTTCCTGCCGGCACCACATAGTGCAATGAGATCGTGTAAAACATAGCGTAGCAACATAAGAACGCAGAACAAAGTCAGAAAGAGATCCCATCACTGACCAAGCCTGCAGCCAAGGCCTTCATAAAATGGTGCTAACTTGTGATCAGCTGCCCTCCTTTTGGTCTCTCAACATGTTTACTTGCTTCCTTCAAGAAAGTTGTATTGCCACATGCTGATCTGGGATGCAGATACAAAATCGGTTATACACATTTTTTCACATTTTTTCACATTCTCAGAACAGAAAAGTCAAATGACATCCACTCAGCCGGCATCTTTTCACTTCACATTGACTGCATACAAGCAGCTGTCACTTTAATCTGTTCAGCCACCACTAGTTATTTAAACTCCTGCTGTTCCCAAAGGCGCAATCTCTTGTGCTTCACAAGTAACTTACACATGTGACTCCAGCGGAAGCGCATAACCTATAATGAGACAGCAAAGCATATAATTAACATTAATTATATATTGGTACACCCCATAATCTTAATTGCCTTTCATGGAGAGGGATTCACGTTTTAGGAGTCAGATGCAGGTTTTGCAGGCCTCTGAAGTCACCTTCTTTAAACAGGCTGAAGGAAGCAAGCCCTGCTTCTCTGTCTGGCTGACAATGGTACAATCTTGAAAGTGGTGCAATCGCTGTAGCTAGAAGAGTGTAGCAATGCTTCTGAATGCCCTGAAGGGCAGGACCAGGATTTTAATGTGGGAGAAAACTGTTTCAGGAGCAGAGGGAGCTCTGGTGAGAATTGGAGCTTGGAAAGGTCACTCAAACCCATGGAAAGAAGTTTTGGGTCCTAGGGAGGCTGATACCACTGAGGCCTTGGAATTACAGCCAAAAGAGTGACCCACCTCTCAGATAAGAGTGTTCAACTTGTGGCCCTCCAGATGTTTTGGCCAACAGCACCCATCAGCCCTAGCCAGCACAGCCAGTGTAGAGGGAAAAGGTGCTGCCAAAATATTTGGAGACCAAAAAGTTGCATACCCTGCTCTAAAGCAAATCTTCTGCAATTGGCGCCTTCAGATGTGTTAGAGTACAATTCCTATTATCCCCAGCCAGAAGGTGATGAGCTATCTCCAACCGGTATCCAGAGGATGCTAAGCTGGGGAAAGCCGGTATAAGCATTTAAAAAAAAAAAAAAACCTTAAGGGTGCAATCTTATGCAGGTTTCAACTGGGAAAAAATCTACAATTGCTGGGAGCTGTAGATTTTTTTTCCTTTCAAACACACATGAGATTGCGTCTTAAAAGTGATAGAGCACAAGTATTGCTTGAATTTTTACCTCTGGTGGTACCTGGAGCACTTGTGCCCATGTTTCACTGTATAGTCAAGTCTTTTTTGACTACAGGGATAAAGTACATTTGCCCTTCTGGTGTGCAGGGCGGAGAGGACAATTATCAAAGATTTTTTTTTACATTTTGGAACCATGAAAAGGAATGTAAAATATAGCTACAGTCCTATGAGCCTCGTAATGCCTAAATTGCATGTAGTGATTGATAGAAACACTAAATATTACTTCTGCTCAAACTGTACATGCACTGTTCTTTCCTGCCGCATCCTCCCTGGCCGCTCCTTGCCCTGCTCCACCAAATACTTAATTTTTAAAATGAGGGGTGATGGCAAAAGCTCAAGACTGGAAGGATATAGCAGCAATTAAGCAGAGTCTTTATTGTGCTGTGAGGTCTGGGTTGCTGCAATTACTCAGAGGCGAGGCAAAGGTGCTCTCTTCTTTATTGCTACTCCACATATTTCAGGACTATGGTCAGGCACTGAACAGAGGCTGAAGGGCTGCTTTTCTGGGCTTGGAGGAAAATTGTATGAGTCAAGAGCTTGCTTTCAGCAGTGTAAAGCAGGGGAGGGAACCTTTTTTCCTCTGCCAACTACCACAATCCCTCAGGGGTGCTCTGTTGGAGGTCACATGCTAGCAGTGGCTGGGACCCGAGCCAAAAGCAGGCTGAGCCCCCTGCTTTCATTAGGCAGAGCAGCAGATGGTGGGGCCAGTGGCAGCCCCTGGGCAGGTCTCCTGCTCCTTGGCCCTTCCTGTTGGAGCGGTCTGTGCCAAACCGGGCTGCTCTCAGGTGCACGGACTGCCCTGTCAATGGGGTCCACACACCAGTCCAGTGAGTTTGCTTCTGTATATGGGAAGGTCTTTTTGTGCTTTGGCAACCCCCCACCCCAGCTCTCTCTAACTTCCCACCCAGCAGACTGTTGGGTGTGGTGGGAGAAGGATGCATGGCCCTTGCTAGAGGGCTGACCTGAGGGCTGAGAAATTGGGACACGGGCGATTTGTAGCCCAAGGGCTGCATCTTGCCCCTCCTTGGAGTAAGAGAAATCTTTCTCACAATCCCTGCTTCTCACATACCTTGGTGCTCACCCGTGTATGTCAAACCCTTGCTCCTGCTCTTGCTTCCCAGAGAGTTTGGCTGCAGCCCCATCAACGCAAACACCCAAATTTGCTATTACAGGGAATTTTTCCTTTTTATAATTACCAGTCCCAAGTACCTTAGCTGGGGGCAGTGATAGGTAAAATAATTTTAAGCATGTGTGTGTGCAGATACAGGAAGCTGGATCCAGGCTTCTGTAACAGAACAGAAGAATTTTGATTCATCATGAAATAACAGGCTGAACATCTATTGTGTTTTCCTTAATCTCAGTCACTTCACCAAGGGAATGGGGAATACTGCTCAAATACCCTGCTATAGCCAGACCCTTAATTGCTCAGCAACAGTAATTGCAAAGCACCAGTAACTGCTTGACCGAGTCTTCTCACTACCAGTATGCCAAGAGACCCACTGAGCCTTGCAGGGGATCAAGGGTATCAAGATAGTGTGGCTTAGCATGATGTTTGGCGCTGGTGCAAATTTTCCATCATGGATCCCATTTGTAAACAGGAATCAGTTGAAAACAAGCACTGATATGTGTTTGTTGCCATTTACAACCATAGTATCTGCATATGTAAACAAAAGACATATTCTTATCCTCTCAAGGCCATTTCACCCATTATGTTTTTACGTAACTGCATTTAACTGTTCTTTCAATAAGATGATGCATAAGAGATTTTTCATGCATGAGTCATCTCAGCTTTGGAGCCCCTTGTACTCTGTACCAGATGGCCACAGTATACCGATGCCATTCACACAGATTTTGCATTGCTATCATATGTGAGTTTGAGCCAAAACCTGTTTTAAACTTCACATGTGACATGTTCCAATTCAGGTTGTCAACTATTTCTTGCAGTGAACCAAAAATTAGTAAGTGAAAATCAGCCCTAACTAAACATTGATCCTAAAGACCAAGGGACAGGCTGTTCCAGGAGAGCAGCCCTTCTGACCATGCCAACTGTGCTGGCTGGTTCTTGCAGTCTCCTGATCCAGGCCTGGATTCTGTCCTTTCCTAGGAACCGTTTTTCACTTAGGCAAGCAGTAGGCACCACCAAGTGGCTGAAGTGGTTAAAAGCATCGTTCTTGTGAGACTGCACATGTACAGGCTGTGGGCCAGGCAGTAACACTTGCTACGTACATAGCATATTAGGCGGAGACTACAACCAAGACATGGCATACATTGCTTTGTCCTATTTGGACTGGGCCAAGTTTCAGTAGATTGCAAATTGTGGCCCTGATGTAAATTTACAGAAGCGATTTGGGATAATCATTTCCTCCAAGAAGGATAAGGAGTCTTGCCCCAATATCAAATTCAGTGCTTTATTTCACAATGATACTAAAGATAGTGCTAGGTAAGACCCCTTTTTGTGGTCTCTGTTCTAGACCTCATTTCAACTATTTAGAACTCTGAGCATGCTGGTTTCCCACATGTAATCAGATCATTTCTGGTATAAGAATATTGTTCCATTGTTTCTGAAAATGGAATGGAAACAGAATGTCTTGGATGCAAAACTCATACATTAAAGGCACCATCCATTGTGGCTGCCTGTAACCCTCAGAATTTGGGGGTTTAAGGACATCAAATGGAGGGTGGGGGGAATGTGGAGGTAAGGAGTGCTTCCTTGGCTCCCTTGCCCTCCAAACCATGTCTAAATGTGTATTACCTCTGCTTGTGAGAAGGTGGGCTGAGCACCCACAGAATCCCTCATATCCTGGTGGAGCCTGGGTCATCTTTGCCAGAACCTCACTCCCCCTGCAGCGCTGGCTGTAAAGTTGCACTTGTGACTTTGGGCCTGCAGCCACCACAGAAGGATTGCACTGGCTGCACGGATGCTCCACATTCAAAGTGCTTTTCCAAAGGCAGGGTTGAGGCTCTGAGTTTTTCTGTGATGATCTGTTATAGGTTTGTTTTACTTGGACAGAACCTTGTGTTTCACTCTCATCTTATACCAAGGCAAACTTCCCCAAATTGGTGCCAGGCAAACATGTATGTTGGATTACAATTCCTGTTGGCTGTGGGTGGCAGGAATTTTAATGTCATAGCACAGGAATAGTAATGCAACATATTTGGCTAGCACCAGCTTGTGGGAGGCTGCAGTAAGGTTTCTTGCTGGAGCATCTAATGTGCATATGTGCCTAATTAAACAAAATCTTTCTCATCAAGAAATTTAGCAAAGGACCAAATAAATAACTGAGACCTTTTATCAGATGCAGGAGTGCAGATGCTTGTGGACTCAGGCCAAAGTCAGGGCCAAAGAAAAGACCTTGAACTGAGAGACACAGACATCTCAGCAGAAGATCTGCCAACTCCTTCAGCAAATATGATCCAAACATGGTATAACACCAGTCTGGCCAAGTTATTGTGTGTCTGCAAGCGATTTCTTTTGCATGTGTTCCACAAATTAAGAGTGGGGACAGGCAAAGAAGCCCAGGTGTTCATTGTTCCTTTGGTTAGCACTATTGTGTGCTTAGGGTCAATCTGGATTGCCTTTTCGGATACCTTGTGACTAAAGTGTATTTGATTACAAAGTGATTCAGGATCCCCCCCCCCACACACACACACACACAGCTCTGTTGGTACCGTTGTTGTACCTGAATGGGTAACTTTTGTTCCACTAGGCCTGAAGGGAGATACAAAAGAGTGTGGCAATCATAAGACCATTGCACTGCTCTCCCATGCAAGCAAAGTGATGCTCCAAGTGTTGCAACAAAGAATAGGCCTTCTATGGAGCAAGAAATGCTGAATGTACATGCTGGATTCCAAAAGAAAAAGGCACTAGAGATCATAGATGCACTAGAAGAAAAGGAAGGAAGACCCAATATGAGATGAATTGAATACATAAGGGAAGCCGCAGCCCTGAACTAGGAAGAGCTGAATGGCGCTGTCATGGACAGGACATTTTGGAGGGCTTTCCTTCATAGGATCACCTTAGGTCGAAGATGACTTGATGGCACCTAACAACAGGCCGGAGGGGTAGCAGGAAGTCATGGTGGAGAGCAGAGGAGGGAGGAGACTTGTCTGGGGATCTTGGTCGGAAAAATCCCTAGGGAGCTGAGGAGGATTCAGCAGTCTGTTGTGGACTCTCATCCTGATCTTGGCCTAAGTAAACTTCGCATGAAAGACCTGCCACAAGCCTGCTGCAGCAGCTTCCATTTTGGGAAACTGAAGTTTGAGTTAAGAGCATCACTCTCACAAGCAGGGTGCACAAGTGCAGTAGTACAGTGCTCTGAACTGTAGTGACTATGAAATATCGCTATAGGCAAATTCCAAAGAACTTAAGGCAGATTCTGTGCTGCATGAAACATGGGATTTTAAATGGTAATTCGGGGCAAGATGATGATTTTAAAACTGGGCTTTTATCATGGATATTTGTGCAGGAATCTAGAACAGCTGCTCTGACATTTTTTGAAATCCCCAGCAGTGGATGATTTTACAAGTTAATATAAAAAAGAATTAACACATAAATGCATAAATGGGATTATATATTAGAACAATGATGTCCATACACCCTGAACACCAGTTTTAGGTTTTGTTCCTTCCCATAGCTGTTATTTCATATAATCATATTATGCATTTGTTTTCTTATGCCATGGATTAGGAGAATTTATTCCTCCTAGATTTAGCCAAGTAATTTTAGCTGTGCTCATGATTACAGCATGCAGCTTGCACAGGTACATCACTATAGGAAAACACCAGCTTTGGAAAAAACATCACTACCCCATATATCCTTGAATGCTGCAAGTCCCTAAATCTGTAAATTGAGAAAAGATCCTTCATTTCACTTTGTAAAATATTCTTTTATTAGATTCCTTAGATACAATTGGGTTTTTTCCCCCACAACCTGGGCAGGAGCCACCTGCTGAATAAGCTATGCAGTCTGCCAGTGCCACAGTATACCTAACAAATGATTCGGCTCATTTTGGCTTGCTCCGCCCCTCCTTTTCCCTTGATCATCTAGTTCATGACAGAACCCATTTTGTCTTGTCTCTCCTTCCGTTTTGATTAGTACCTCCTTTTGTTAACTTTTTTAAAAAGCCTAAGTAATTTATTTGTGCTCACAGTTTATTATTATTGATATTTGTAGGTCTTTCGCAAGTGTGTAAGAGTATGGCTGTTCAGTATGAGAAGTTGTGCCTGGTCCATTTCTTCATCTGTTTCAGCTGTCAAAGAGACTGGTGAAGAATGGCAGATAACAGATTGAGGAGACTGCATTCAAGATTTATGGACAGTTACCAGGAACTGCCAACTGAAAAGGGGGAAAAGGCTGCAAAGGGCTGCAAAAAAAGGTGTACCTGAAAGAAGTTGAGAACAAAATCTCCCACTTAGGAGTGTAACCCTTTGGTTTTAAAGCACTGAACCAACAGTTCTGTGTCCTCTACAGTTTTTGCACTTTCCCAAATCTGTAGCTAGTCCAGAAAGGGAAGATTTCAACTCCCCACACTTTTCATGGCTCCTTTTCAGAGCATTTACTGCTGCAGTTATTTTGGCCCCATGATTAACTGCACTCCTGCACATTTGTAAAAAAGTGACAATGAATGAACACAATAACTTAATGAACACAATAACACTGTTTTCTGTGCCTGAAAAATAGAACTAAAAGGATGGCAAAGCAGTAACATCACTCGAAAGTGCTGCTTAAATATTAGCGTAGGGACTCTCTCTGGTGACAACATAGGCAAGATTGCAAAGTGGCAGTTTTTTGCCCTTCTTGCAACAGTTTGCTCATCAGTCCTCAGAAACAATAATAAAATTGCTTTCTTGGGTTTGGCTGACCAACCAAGTCATAGTGGGTCAAACAACCACTTAGAATATGTCCTGATTTGTCAGGTTGGCTTGTTGCCAAAAGCTAAGCCAGCACAACCTTACCATGGCTGGTTACACAATGGGTTGTCATGCCATATAAATCAGATCAAGTAATTCTAGGAAATTCAGTTTTCAAGTCTTCAGCTGGGAGTGTCTCAGGAACATCAATATGGGTTTTCTTGTTCCTATCACAAGGTGTCAGGCAATATTTAATGAACTGCCATATATATGATTCCCCTCTATGTTAAACAGCTGCCTTGATGCAGCTGTGAGGGTTTGTTGTACCTGCTCCTGCAGGTACTGACCTAGCCAGAAAGTTTGCAGTCAGTAAAGCAGCTTCTTGAATTAACCCTCCATCAGAATTAGTTCAGTATATGCAATTGCTGGACAGTTCATCTGAAAGGGATGGTTTAAGCTAGAGTCCTGCACTGAGCAGTGAGTGGGACCCAATGACCCTCTGGCCCCTGCCAACTCTACTATTCTATGATTAATTCCAGTGCACACTCCCAACACAATTCCTGTTGCTTTTATGTATGGAAACATGCAACCGTTGAGTTTGCAGTTTCTCTCTCATACTCTACTGTGCGGGACTATGCAAACAAAATGAGAAGTAAAAACTTTACAGGTAGGTGTCAATTGCAGTGCATGTAGTAACTTCAAAGTGAGCATGCCAACTTGATTGTAGGACACACATATTTCTCTCATCATGCTGATAATCGCAAAGTGAGAATTGGGCCAAATACAAGGCGGCTGGAAGAATTCAGGGATCAGCCCTGCCCTTAAGCTGAAACTGTTTTATGTGGTTCCAACAACTTTAATGTACCAGTTAGTTCTTTCAAAAAGGCATGGGTTGCGGGGGAAGATACGATTAATGTATGTCTTTCATTTCCTTGTGTGTATACACACACTCTCTCAACCAACCCTTTCTGCCAGGGGAGAGGCATTTGTTTGCATCCTTTTCAACTTATTACTACACTGCCTAAAGCAAACTATCTAAACAGAAAGACTGAAAATGCTAGATTAAAAACTTTCTTGCATGCATATCATACTAATACCTATACAAATCCTGACATTGCCAAGAAATGAGTTTTATCTTAATTGTTTTTTACAGGTAAAGAAGGTAACAGGTAACATTAAATTATTACTAGATGCTAAGGATAAAGAACCTATAATCACACGCATCCTTGTCAAAAGGAATAAAGGACAGTTCTCCTTGTCATATCATGGTAATCCACTATGAATTCTCAGTTTACAAAATAACAAACCATGCATTTATGGTTTTGTAGGTTGTTTGTGGTTAACAAATGGTGGTTTGTTTGCAAAGCTACATTCAGATAACACAATAACTAAAGTGTCAACAACCATGCACAGTTCAATGACAACCTGCATTCAACCCTTACACAACTTGTGTGTGGGGGGTTATTGTGTTGTCTGAAGCCCAGCTTGTCTCTAACAGTGTCCAGCCAGACACCCCTGGAAAGCCTCAAAAGCAGTGCAAGGTGCAGATAATCATCTCATGTGCATTACTGCAGTATATACTTTTATGTGGGGGACAAGAAGATATGTAACCATTTTATACTTTACACATTAGGAACAATATTACATATCATGGGTAACTTTACACTTTTATTGGAAGGAGTCATCCATAAGAGTGGGGAGCATCATTTGGTATGCTCCCTCTCGCCTACAACATTACGTATAAATGGTAAGATACCACTTCTACAAAGGGAAATTCCTGTATGTATGTGCACATGGATCACATTGCACTGCATGTTTAGTAAGGGTATGAAAGCATTCATGCTCCCCTAACATATATCTGAAGGGCCCATTTTTGCTCAGTATGTGAACCAATTCTATACTTTGGCTGTGACATGAGAACAACTATTAAGTGTGGAGCACCACCATCATGGATGAGGCCAGACAAACAGGAAAGGGTATTCAGCACTCCACCCACTCCCAAAAGACTTACAAGCACTTGTTTTGCAGAGACTGGAAATCAGGAAACAGATGGGACACACCACAACAGTTAAAATTTTTTATATATTTTGGAATCTCAAAGTACAGTCAGTTTAAATGCATGTGGGGTATTTCAACTCCCTTCCGTCAGATGCCAGCCAAACTAGAAGTGTCACTGATGTTGTCTCTATAGCAACATTGCCCTCTCCTACCAAACTGGTTCATTCATTCTCTACCCTCTGAAAAAGCTCATATTCTTTCATGTGGATATTAATATTAGCCACCTACATGCACATTCATATTTTAGTTCAATGTAAAATAGGATGTTCTCCAAAGATCCAATACAAACGATGTTGTACTTTTCAAGAAAATATGTCTTTATTTTCTTTAGAGATCCGTGTCCATTATAAAACAATGAGTTTCAAATACATGTGAATACTGCATAAAAAATAGGATAGATTTCCCACAGAACTTGTAACCACCCTTACACAATGGAACTTATAACACCATCATTTCAGAATGCTGAGGTCACACTGAGTCCTTCAAGCTACATAACGTCTTTTTAAATGAACAAACATCTTCCATGTGGAGAGGAAACATCTGTGGGTGCCATTTTGGAAAAAATAATATTTCTCCCAAGGTTTCTCCCCACCATCCACACCCAAACTTACACCTCCCTCAAAACTTTAGAATGGAGAAAGATCTTTGATTCAGACATCACTCCATTGGCATTTCTGTCATGGCAAATCTCTCTCGTGAAAGCAGAGCTTAGCACAACTAAAGTAATGCTTGGATTCAACTTCACTAACAGATCAGGCAAAATATGGGAATTAATTTTCACTGGAGCTCATACTCCCACTTAAGCCAGCAGTTCAATGATGGAATTCCAATGGGAATAAAATACCAAAGGATGTTCCAGATGAGAAATACATAATGTGAATTCAGGTCCACAAGATACTGTCACAAAATAATTTTTGACCCAATCATTCATAGAAATCACTTTAAAATTAAAAATTGGTTTCAAGTGTAAATACTAATATAAGACTAATCCAAGCCTCTATCTACTTCTTGCAAAATATCTTCAAACTTGGCATTTTAAAACAGTGTCAGATGTAGAACTGTGTTACATAACAAGAAATGGATATCAATTGCTCCATACCTGGCCATGAAATATATAGTGAAAATCTGATCTTTCTTTTTGGCTGAGAAGGAACTAGGCAGTAAAGAATAGAGCAGTATCTTTCATTTCTTTGATGCAAATACAGATATGGTTGATCCAAATTGAGTCATACTTAGTCATCACTGAAATTCTACTGATTTTGGTGAGTCTAATCTAAATATAACAAAGTCTGGATCTAACCCATTCTTTTCAGAAACTTCCACCAAGATTGAGGTTCTCTCCAATAGCACCTTCAAGAGAATACAAGAGTAATCAAGGTTAATAACCACACACTCCTGCTAATCTAGACAATATTTATACTGGATTTTGTTAATCCTATTTCCTTTAGCAGTTTAGTATGGACAACACTAGATTCAAAACTGACTCTGTATTAGGTATCAGCACTGTCATATCAGCATAACTTAGGAGAAAAATAACTTAGGAGAGATTGCTTTTCTGCCATACAATCAGCCAACTATCTATCTGTTATTTCCATCATCCATTATGAGTAGATATACCAGTTCATCAAAACCAATACATTTTAGGAATTATTGCTCAAGTAAGATCAAGTGTAATGGGGCTGTAACAAGTTCAGCTGATGTCTCAAGAGGAACTTGATCATGGCTGAAAGCATTCAGAAACAGTCACAAAAAGGCTTGTTCACTTAGGCAGACAGACTGCTCTACCTGGAAGTCAGAGACTGATTATACTGACAATTTCATCACCATTAGAAACAGTTACTCACTGTTTAAATTACCTTGAGAACATAAATAAGCTGGTGGTCGTTTAACTTTAAGGATGTAGTTTTGCAGTATTTGAGGACACAAGGTGTTTTTAACTTAAGTTACACAAAAATATGAAAGATGTCCTTAAAACAGTGGTTCTCATTTTCCAGAAAATTGATTCCCAAGTGCACAATGTTGCATTGAAAAAGAATAAGAAAATAATAAAAATATAACCGAAGAGATACACTCACAAAGAAATGTGTTTCCAAGCTGTCACTACTGCAAAGTGACTGTAGTAGTACACAATCTTTCTTCTCTAACTAGATCCATTTCAATTCCACCTACTGAAATATCTTAGATGAAGACAGATTTTTTTCCAGAGGAAAAAAATGGAAAGAGATTTGTGTATATGTATCTGGAAGAATGAAGGGCGGAAAAGTAAGAAACCCAGTCAATAATTTTGCAACATTTGCCTTTTGGTACCAACACAGAGTAGTATCATCTGTTTAACTGCAATAAGTTCAATTCAACGATTGTCAAAAGTTTCGGTCCTCTTCCTTTTTTAAAGCCCGAGTGATTTCTGGACAATTTGCTTGGCGATTTTATTAAATTGCTCCCTGTCCTCCCTCCACATTTTAGAGGCATCCACGTTGGCTCCACTTTCATCATTTGGTTCTGAAATGAGAAATATTTTAAAAGAAAAGAAGACAGAAATGATAGAATTTGCCCAAGTACAATGTTTCTGTGGGCCACAAGGATAATAACCACTGGAAGCAGAATGTATAGGAGACAAAAATTCATCTCTTCTAGTTCATTATGTACAATGTTCCAGAAAAAAGAAGAGTTCAAGCAATTACAACTGCCTAAGATTCAGGAACCATTTTTGCAAGAGGAAACCAGGTAGGAATGTGTGAGGAATCTGTTTCAGGTGGGAATCCTTTGAAGTTCCTGAGCTTGTCCCACCAAACTCTAGTTCATTTTGCAGCAGTCCTAAGCCCAACTTCCTGGTGGGTGCTTACCAGGAATTAAGCCCCATGGGTTGAGCAAGCAGTCCCCTCTTTGGCACCCAGTGCTGTTGCTGGCAGTGGGGCCAGGCTTAGAAGAAGGTCTGTCTCCAGGAATGGCATCTGATGCAACCGCTTGCTGTGCCCCTCTTCTGCATCCTGCAGCCACTCTTCTGGCAGCTGCACATGACGGGAGGTTGCTGGTTGTTCAAGTGAGGGTCCACAAGTGTTTGCAGACTGTATCTGCCAAGGGAAAGTCCCTACTTCCTCCTGATGAGAAAGGACTAAAACACTCACTAGCCATGGAGTCAGCCAAGACACTGAAATTAGTACAGGGCTCACTCAAGTGCAGTTTAGGGGATAAAAATCAATGTATTGCGGTAGTAAAGTATAAGGGTAGAAGGAGAAGCAAAAGGTGTAGGAATAAAATAGGATAAAAGGGGAAGGAAGGGTGAGGGATGATGGATAGTAGCAACCAGAGATACAATACTTAAAGCTGATCCTCAAGTCTTGTTGCACCAGAAGAACAAGAAAATAAGAAACCTAGCACTACACTACTGTATTCGCGTATACCACCTTCAGGTCTATAGCAACTGCTGGTAGGGAAGCAACTCATCTTTTCTTCACGACAAGCAGGCAACATTGCCAGGAGAAGAGCAAAAGGCCCTCTCTTTCTCTAATCTTCAGCCCTTTTATTCCACCCCCCCATCAGCTGACCGAGGAGTGATGGCCAGTCTCTCAATCCTTCCATGCCATGCCTAGCTGCCTGCAGTAAACCATTTGGTCCTGACATCTCAGACATTCTTGGGCCTTGATATGGTTGAGATGTGAATTACTCTCTTAAACTCTGATAGTGGGGTGCAAACTACTCCCTAAGTCACTGGAATTTCTGAACACTATAAATTCCCCTTTGATCAGGACCACCTGGTTCAGTTCTCCACCACCTCCCCACACCCCCCGCCCCTGGGCAGGGATCTCTTCTGCAACATGTACTTCCTCTTCACTTGGCTCACTTTACAGGACCAAGCCAAGCATGAGAGGAAGCCTGCAGACAATAGAGAGACATGTTCCAAAATGGTTTTGTCCCTACCCTGCAAACAAGATCAAGCACATTAAAGATGTATTCAGGTGCATGTAAGTTATGGGCAGGAGTACCTTGAAATCTGGACTCACACATATCACCTCTCTTTCCATCTCCTTCACAGGAAAGAAAGCGAAAGACTTAGGAATGCATCCAGAGCAAACTGTACTATACTTTTTTCCAAACCTGACAAACTATGCATTGCTGCAAATGATGATTAGAAGCTTCAATCACCTCTTATGTTCAGAGGATGTGTTCTAGGCTCCTCCTGCTTGTAATGCCAATCCATGATTTGATATTACACCACAATGTAGTATAAGATTCTGATAGGCATTCTGCCTATTCACTGCTCCCTGCTCCAATTTCCTTCCTTGCAACTTCCAGGTGTTGTCAGACTTCCTTATTCTGCCACATATTGTGAAATCCAATGGATGGATCACAGACTTCCAATGCTCCTGTGGTCTAGATTTTCTGTATTTACATTATGCCCCATGTGCCCAGTGTGGAATGGCAAGAGTTTGAAATATTAGCAACCATGGAGAACTGCCTGTGCTGGGACTGAAAGCAACTCCAGAGAGGCAGGTCAAGAGGCAGAGCTGGCCTACTGTACCATTCAATTCACTGACCCACATTTAGACAATCTGAGCTATTTCATCCTTGTTTAAAATGGATCTTTAAGTTTGATTTTTACATTGCTATTTGGATTATATTATATTCATTCATTTATTGATTTGTAAAATACTGAAGACAGATTAGTGGAAAGTAGAGTATAATTGGTTTAAATAAAGTTAAATAAATATATCTTACGAACCACACTGTGACACTTTTTCACACTTCAACAGGGGGTTATGGTAAGAAGACTTCAAATTACAACTTCATTTGAGAGTTAGTGTGGTGTAGTGGTTTTGAGTGCAGGACTGGAACTCAGACGATCTGGGTTCTAGTCCCTGCTCAGCCATGGAACCAACTGGCTGACTGGGCCAGTCACACTCTCAGCCCAGCCTACCTCACATGGTTGTTTTTTGTGGGGATAAGATTAAGAGCAGGAGGAGGAGAATGGTGTAAGCTGTTTTGAGTTGATTAGGGGGAAAAGCAGGATATAAATATAATAACTAACTTCAAAGACAGAATGAGTACCAATGTTCCCCCCATCATCAGAGTATTGTGCAACTCATCAACCTTGTCCTGCACTATGACCTAGTTCATCAAGGAAGAAAACCTACCTTCTCCAATTTAAGGAAGCCTGAAATTGCATAGGTTCCCTGGACTTGTCAGGAATTGTATTTTTATAATCTGTTTAAGTCACTGCATGGACATAATTAATCTTAGAGAATTTGGGACAGTGGCAAGTTTCAAGGAATAGAAAACTACATCTAAGTGAATCTTAGCTACACAACTTTCAACTCTCAAGGCATTTATCTAGCTCTAGAAAGCACATAAGCCTTCATCCAACAATTACAAAAAGCAACAATGTAGCCAAATATTTCAACCACTAATCTAGGATGGGCTACTATGAACATGGTAATCAGATAAACCAGATAAAAAAAATTGTTACTGTTTGAACAGTCTTCATAACTTAGTGGCTGCAGATGAATGGTTAATTCATACCTGCCAGCATGCTGACCACAGACAAGAGGATCTTCTCCACACTTTGTACTGGGCTCCATCGTTCTGCACTGCTTTCATAGCCCATTGGGTCATCCCCAGGAGCATGAAGAATAGAAATGCAAACTCTCCCATCTGGATAAACTATGGAGAAGAAAAGAAGCATTTCACAAATGAAGCAGGTGGCTTTGGCTTCCTCCACATAACAGTGGTCAAGAAAAATGCCACTGGAAGAACATATTGAAAACACAATTAAAAAGGCAAATTCTAATAACTTACATGATGGAAACTCTCAGGCCAATGATATAATTAAAATGAACCTAAGAAATTAGATGGGAGCAGATTATGGCAGTTGGGAGCAGATGGTTGTAATAATTACATACTCTTTCAGCCCCAATCTTATTCATCCACATCAGGAGTAACTTATGGCTTTCCAGATGTTTTAGCCTAAAGCTCCCAGCATCCCTTACATGGTTATGCTAGCTAGAGCTGATGGTGGACAAGACCATCAGAAAATTGAGAGAGCTTCTAACTAAGGTAACAAATATAAACATCAAGGCATCATTGCCCAGGCATTGGGCAAAGCATTTTCATGCCAGCAAAGACCTGCTTTCTGGGTTATTGGCACACCAAGGAACAGAAAATGAAGGGGGTTCTTGGAGGATTGGGGAATGGGAAACTAACTGAATTAAAGCTTAATGGATCAGATTACACTAAGACACCAAAAGGGTCAAGTCAGACATTCTTCTATCCCTAACAGCTTCCACTTCTGGACGGTACAGAAATGCAATAAATAAAATCAAATTTCACTAAGAGCACGCCATGACACAGTAGGGGGATTTTCCAGGAGCATGTGCATCAACTAAAAGCAACTTCTCCATGATGCCATATATAATTTAAATAAGGCACTTAATCAAAGTGAATATTTCTCAAGCCTACATTTGATAAATTTAGAATTACTATTTTAGAAGGTTTTTGTAATGACTCCCCCTTCAATACAAATACCAAAAGTAACAGGTAAACTAATTTGACCACAGTGAAGTAAAGCACGGTGAACATAAACATTCACTTCTAAATGTGCCAGGCAACAATTTTCATCATCCCCAGCAGTGACACCAGGTTGGGAAAAGTTCGTATAGCATTTGAAACTCTGAGAATGCAAAAGCTTCCAGAATATTTTTAGTGAAAATGGAATATAAACTCTTAAGACATTTTTCATTGTAGAAATAAAAGGGGAAATTCATATTATTAATCTGGGAAATTCCAGAATCAGTGCAGCATATTTCCCTTATGTTATGTCCAAACATTGTTTCTAAATTAGTCATTTTAAAATATTTTTGATTGTGAATGTTTTAGATAGATCTTTTGGGCAGGAAATATAATTTTGAAGAATAATTGTATGAAGAATTACTTATCATGTTTTTGAAATGTGCATGCTCCCATTCTCTTCTGATCAAAACCCTGATTAAAAACATCACCCCCCCACACCCCCCCCCCCAGGTACCTCTTATAAATGGCTGTATTGGCCCAAACACCGTATAATCTTGACTTAGTTTTTGTGCCTGTGTGTGCTTGAATAAACCTTTGGCGCATCCTTAATCATTTACCTTGCATTAGTGTTTTATGCCATTCCTCTTTTTGATGGCTTTATATGAGGTGAAGGTAGACCTTATCATGAATTATTTATGCTGTTCTAACCCAGCAACGGGGGGGGGGGGGGTTTGGCTCTGGTTTTATTTTGTTTTAATCCTCCCCCAGTATTATTCTACCATCTGTCCAGCCACTCTCCACCCAAAATACAGCATATTTAAATGGGTAATTGAAAGAGGCACATTTTCATATTTTCCCTTCAGCTAACATCTGTACAAGTTTGCAACATGTTAAGTTCTATATATACACATTATTCTGTTTACTCCCTCTCCAAAGCCCTAGGGTAGGGATTGGTTGCTGGTCTATCCATAGCTATGGGAAAGGAAGACACTTTGATGAATCACTATTATTTATGAGCAGGACAAGGGAGCAGGCAAAGATGACATGAATGCAATATCCCAATATACAAGTGCATGCTCTCTCTTACACACACACACACACACGCACCCTTACATACTATTTTCAAATTCTGGTTTTTCTTCTCTGAGTTGCTATTTCAAATATTTCTACCAGTTGCCTCTAATGCTCTCAAAGGAATATCAACCATTCATACATGGGTGGATTAAGGCTGTGGGAATCATTGCTGTGAATATTTCTTTTAAATGGAAAATATACAGAACCCAACTACATGCTGCAACCAAGTCTGCAGAATGTGGGCAAAATGTCCTCAGAAACTGAGCAACTGGCAAGCCAAACGTGCTGAATCTGTGTGGCACATTACAAGAAACAAAAGGAGGGTTTCAGAAGCAGCACCCATTTCATACTTTAATAAGCTCTGCAGTATCTGCAAGGATTTCAACCCTTCAGGGCTTTTTTCTTGTATAATGCATGTGAGGCCAGAGTACTTAAGACATAAAGAACTTCAAGAATAAGTCTAGGCAAATAGTAGTAAGGAAAACGTTTGCAATGGGGGTCGCTTTCAGCAGCAAAAAGTTAACCCACACAGAATGCCTGTGTGTCAGTTCAGGAATTGAGCAATTTCCCCCAGTCCAGATCATTTCTAGTGGTGAAAGCAGGCTAATGGAAAGCATATAAAGCAGCAAAGTACCTGCACATCTCATTCCACTGCTCTGGGCAGCCCTATGCTCCATATATGTGAACACAGAAGATTCCCTCCTCCACCACCCATTGCTTTCTTTGTGGAGTAGAAATTTGGACAGCTGCACTGTCATTCTTAATTTAGCTCTATGTCTCTTTAGCTGGTTCTGTTACTGGACCAGGGATGTAGACCCAGCCTTTCTGAGTTCATCAGATGACCAGAAAAACTCAGGATGGAAAGATTTTCCCCCCTGTAAGAAAAGGTAAGAAAGGGGGCAAAAAGAGGATGTAAGGGACAATGAGTCAAGCGTTTTAAATAGCAGGGGGTCAAACAAAGGAACTAACTTTGTCCTGAGAAAAAGGAGAGGCCTATCTGGGGAGAGAATTTCAAGATCATAGCACAAAGCAAAGATTTTAAATCATGTAGTTGTTGCCTTTTCTGAAAGGCCTCTGCCATACCAAACTGTTTTAAGGGCCCTTCAACATTTTTAGGCTTGAGCTAGGAACTGAATGAAAGGTTAATGGGGATAATGGAATTAGATGGAACTCTTTACCTATGTGGAAAACAGAATGTCACCCACTGGTAAAACTTACAGATTAGAAAAACTTACTATTGGGATGAAACATCTCACACGTGAACCTCATTTTTGGAGGACTTAAGGGATAATCAAGAGGAAAACTCAAAATCGCCGGAAAAACACCATACTCAAAACAAGTATCTTCTGGGCCCCTATAAACAAGATGAAATATTACTGTAGCATGAGACCATTCAGCATTATTTTAAAACCAACCACAAAATATTAACTACTAAGAATGAAAATATTGAAGTTGAACTGGACTGTAATAGGTTGCCATCAAATGCTTTGGTGCTTCAAGGAATTATCCACTAAAATGTAGTTGTGAACAGAAGCAGTAGAACCTGGACGTAGTTTTTAATTAGTAACACAGATTGAAATGAATTAGTTATAGTTTCTCTCTGCTGTAAACTGATCAGAAACTTCAATAGGATGTCTTAAATATAATACAATAAAATCAGTTCAATGCACTTCTGGCATCTATTTAATTTTTTTCTATATCATCATTCATTAAAAATCTCATGGCGGTTTACAATTAAAAATAGTAATTCAACAATTGTTGTTAGTTGCAAAGTCGTGTCCAACCCATCATGACCCCATGGACAACATTCCTCCAGGCCTTCCTGTCCTCCACCATTCCCCGGAGTCCACTTAAGCAATCAAAACTTCCTTAGTGCCAGTACTTAATGCTGAAATAATTAAAATGCCATTTAACAATTTAAAAACTAGGTAAATAAAAAGGTTTTGGCCTGGTAATGGAATGAATAAAGTGTTAGTGCCAGGTATGGGAGTTCCTGGGAAGTGATGGGGTGCCCCCATAGGGGTGGTTATGGGCAGAGGAAGGTATGGCACTGGGAGTTTAACAGGTCGTCACAGAAGAAGGGGGGACAGATGGTTAATACCTGTCCCTCTTCTGGTTTTATCCCCAGCTGGAAGGTTCCAAGCAGTGATATCAACTGGCCTTCAGGCTTAATGGTACTGTTGTTGAGTGCCAGGTCAGTCCAAAACAAATCACCCCTCATCCAGGATTTAGTCGGGAATGAGGGGGTCAACCTGGCATGTATCACGAAGACCTGGGCGGGAGAAGCATGGGGTGTGATACTCACCCAGCTGTGCCCACCCAGATATCTGATTCATCACCAATCTTGCCTAGAGATAATGGGAAGGGGGAAGGGCGTCACCCTAATTCATAGAGATACGATCTCCCAGGGCTTCCAGTCCACTTAAGATCAGGTCTTAAGTGTTTGTACTTGGTGTTGGGTGATCAAGACAGACTGGGGATTCTGTTGGTGTACCATGCACCCTTCTGCTCAACAGACTCCCTGCCTGAGCTGACAGAAATCATCTCGGACCTGGTGTTGAGGACCCACAGGATGTTGGTCCTGGGGGACTTCAATCTCCATGCCAAGACTGTTCTGACCAGGGCAGTTCAGGACTTCATGGCTGCCATGGCAGCCATGGGCTGTCTCAACATGTCACCAGCCCAAAACATGAACAAGGTCGCACTCTGGACCTGGTCTTTTTGACAAGGGAAGAAGATGGTGATCTTCTTTGATGGGGCAAGAAGATGAAAGTGAGGGATTTGACATTAATCCCTTTCTCATGGTCAGATCATCTCCTTGTGATGTTTAAACTTGGGGTTGGTTTTACCCTTTGAAAGGGTGTGGACCCTATTAAAATGCTCCGCCCCCAGAGTCTTATAGATCCAGATGGATTTCTGAGGTCTCTGGGGGAATTTCTGGTTGATAAGACTGGCGCTCCTGTTGACTCCCTGGTTGATCTGTGGAATGGAGAACTGGTCTGGGTGATTGACATGATAGCTCCTAAATGTCCTATCCTGCCAAGCAGAGCCCACATGGCACCTTAGTATACACCCAAGTTGTGGGCAGTGGAGCGGGCTGGGAGATGACTAGAGCGTAGGTGGAGGAAACCCCGTGCTGAAAACACAACTGAGAGCCCATTATGGAGCCTATGCACAAGGCAGCTCTGCTCATGACATGCCTACCATGTGCATGTCCAGCCTGTCCAGTCACTTACTCTTAGCCTCTTCCTTTCCCATTCTATAGATGGGATCTAACCTTGATTATGGCAGATTCAGTGAAATAAATATGAAACGTTAGTCCTGACTAATTGAAGTTTTTCTGATTTCAACTGGTCTAATTGTTCTTAAACAATTAAAGCAGGATCCAACTAGGAATGAGAATAAATTTGTTTGGTCTGCATTTTTAAGCAAACTGATATAATTCACAGTTCCTACAATAATGTGTGGGTTAAAAGCTAGTTATCCTTCAGTTTTTCTGCTTCCAATTTTATAATGCAATTTACCATCAAGATTACTTGCAAAAACATGCATTTCTGAAGAAATAGTGGGCAAAATTAAATGAAAATTTCCATACTTTTAAGATTTCTCACTAATGAAATCAGACAGAACCCATTTTCCATCATGATGAATGAGCACAGACAAAACTGACATGGGCTGCAAAAACAGACTCATTTGTTAATCCCGAGATCCACTGTTATGCCTATTTACTTACAACAGATGCATCCCAACAATTTGTTTTCAGTGCATTACACAATCTGGGTAGGCAATATTCCCAAGAGACAGGAGGCAGCTCATATAATAGGCGCAGGGATTTGCTGCAGCTATATACATGGTATTGCATTTATTCATATTTACTTCTGTATTAAGTTCTATAGTCACCAACAACAACAGGAACCAAGACTGAAGCAGGAGAATCCAGTGATTAAGCTAGTGTCACATTTTCCACTTATTTTCTCTACAGTGACCAGATGGTTCTTCCTGTAGATATTGTTAGAGCTATTAAATTCTCCTACACATTTAGCATATAAATACTCCTCTAATGATACCAGAAAAAAAATAGAAAACATTCTCCCTTAGGCTTTGCTGCTTCAAATGCCACAGATCAATAAAGGGGTCAATTGCTCTAATTCAACCTCCTTGCCTTAATCTGTGCTTTTTTCTCATATGGTAGGTATACATGCACATAAGAAACAGATATGAACGGTTCAATGAAAAGGGCTTTAAATAGCTGTTAAAGAAATTACAAGGAAGAAATGAAACACTGAGCATGCAAAGTACCACTGTTTTAACTAATTTATGTTGATTTAGCAGTTAAGGTATTAACCATGAAATCTTTTTTATTTACATCCAGGTGATGTTGAGAACGAAAGGAAGTCTCATGAATAAAGGTATTAAGGGCCTACGAGACTACTGAAATTATCATGGGTGATTAAATAATTTATTTTTAGAAAACAAGATTTGATTTTTAAAATACCAGTTATATTAAGCCATGTGTTTAAAATTAACTTGAGAGATCAATTTAACCCATATTAACAAGTTAAATTTTATACATTTAAGAGGTAAAGGTGGAGAATTATTTGATTTCTAAGGTCAACCATATCACTTGATGAGACCCCCCCCCCCTCATACAAGCATATCACTTGATGAGACCTCTCTCTCTCTCTGTCTCTCTGTCTCTCTCTCTCTCTCACACTCACTCTCACACACACACACACACACACACACACACACACACACAACTTCTTTTGGTGAGCCTTGATTTTTTTAAAAGTGCCGATAAATGTGTACTGACTGGATGGTGGCCCTTATATTCAAGTAAGTGGCTTTATTTAGCGTTCTTGAATATATACAGAAAACTGAACAGAAATGCATTTAACAATTACATCTTCCCCTCTTTGTTTCTATGGAGATATAACTGTTTATTAGAAAAGAAACGTGAGCTGCATAACTAAAGCTTTGGGAGTATGCTTCTAAATTGTATGAATTACAATTTAATTGCAAGCAACTCTGTTCTAATAGTTATACAAACCATTAGTTTGTCCTATTGTTCAGGCCCTACATAATTTACTGAAAAGGAAACTTAATCAACTGTCTGCTCCAATCAAGAATTCATATTTAACTATTATCAATTTAAATTTCTCAATCCTAATTAGCAGCTGGTATCATTAAAGACAAGAGACACCTGTGTATAATTGCAGTCCTTTTACTGTAGATAGTCCCCATTTCTTTCTTTTTTATTGAGTAGGACCAAATTGTGAGATACATCCACTCTTCTTACACTCATGGCTTTGCTTTGCCATTATTTTTATACCTATCCTGTAACCTGCATTCAAAGAGAAAATTAGCAGTTCACCTTTTCCATAAGAAAAAGCCCTAGTGTGTTTACAGAAATGGTTATTGCAGGTTATATTCTTTAACTGACCAGTTCACACTGAGATAACTCCTTATACTCCTATATAAGAAATGGAGCACATGATGAACATAATCCAGCTCATATATTGGAACGAACCCATGGTATTTTCTTTTTACTTTCTGCCTACAGAACTCTTTATTTCAGGTTCACTAGATCCTTCTCCCTACAAAGGTCCCAAAACATGTAATTCAGGGCTAGACAGCTTGTGGACCTCTAGATGTTTTTCCTACAAGTCCCATCAATTTCCTGATTGAAGGATACTGAGTGAGCAGGTGATCTGCCAATGTGTGTACAGAATGCTGGACTGGATGGACCTTTGTCTGAATCCAGCATGGCTTTTCTTATGCTCTTATCATTCTTAACCACTGGCTATGCAGGCTAAAGCTGGTAAGAGTTACAGGCCAAAGCATATGGAGGGCTTCAAGTTGTCAGCTCACCCATAATGTAACTGCTATGATAACTTTGTTCAAGGTGACAGTTTGCTAACATTATTTGAGCAGGCCTGATAAACTACTTAAACAACCCTGAAACCATAATCACAGACACCATAAAAAGGACAGTAACTATATATCTCAGCCCATCATCTTACATCTAGTTCTACAATAACAGAGCCAATACACTTTATACTAGTTTCCAAATTTTCAGTTGCTGCCTTAGCATAGGGCAATGCTGGTTTTAGACAGATTGGAAAGACCAAGCTATCATTTTTTAGAAGTAAGTATAAAGGGTTAAGGTGTTCTCATCCATTCCTCCTAACCTAAAACAAAAGTTGAAGGAGAGAGAAATGAAAGCTTGCACATTAAATTGCTATGAAGGTCACAACACTGCTTAATTACCAGGGTGTGTTCATTCAATTATACTCAATCTGTCTCCAAGGCATGTTCCAGATTTTAGTGGCTGCACGTCAGATATTGCTGGCAGGTGCTGATCTTGCTGCTTTGAAGATACTGTTATACTGCATGGACAAGGGTGTCAAAAATTGCCATTTAAAAGGTGCCATATAGCTAAGTTTTATGAGATAACTCCTCTAAAAGTTATATAGAAAGGTGTGCTTGTGAAAATTTAACGTAAACTCAAGTAATAAAAGCACCCTCTAAATGTATAATAGAATGTGCAGGCTGAAAGCTTTTAAAAGAAAGCATATCTGAGACACACACCTAGCTTATAAATGGGTGTGTAAGTATACACAGAAACACTAACCATGATTTCAGGCAAGTTTAATCACTAAAGGGAAAATCTCCCAAAAAATGTGCACACAGTGTATTTTAGATAGTAGCAAATTGTTTTGTGCCCAGTTGAAATAAACCAAAAGTATTAAAATACAGGAGTTAATTTCAGAAATGCAGTCACCATAAGAATAAGTCAACCTCATAGAAGTTTCTTATCTGCTGAATACTCCACAAAATCAATCTCTGTCTTTCATGTAATTCTTCCTTTTGTTCAATCTCGCACATTACTGCTTAGGGTTAAAATACTTACTCCTCCTTTGAAGGACAATAACAAAAATCTTCCCATTTTATTCAGAGTTCATTTCAGCAAAACCTCTTTAACTGCCATAGCCTCACTTTGGCTGCATCTTTATTGCTATCCCTTTCACAAGACCCACTCTCTTCTGTCCAAACCTATTCTCCTAATATGACTTGTAAGCCCTTGGTACAGTAACCTCATTTTGCCCTCAAAATTCTGTTATGTAAATTGGGCTAAGACTTATCTATGGCCACCTAGTAGCCCAATGAATTCCATAATACTTAAGTCAGGTCTAACTTGTCCAAATTATTACACCCATATCTAAATTCAACTAATTCAATATGTACACATTCCTATGACCTTTACTGTACTTGATGCTATAGGTGCCCAGTTACAATGCACTGCTAGTAAAAAGGAGCCTAAATTGAGGGCAGGAAGCTAACAGTTGTTAAAACAATCCAAACTGAATGGGACAGGCCAGCAGAACAAAAGGGAGCACTACTGACCTGTTCCAATTCAGAACACAAAGCACTAATTCCCTGTTGAATAAAGGGTGGGTCTCATCTGGAACAACAATCAGCAGGATCACAGACACTCTGTTAGCTTCTGCCCTCAGTCTCTAAAATGGAGGGGATGGATGTCATGTCAATCCATACGCAGGCATGAATGTAAATGTCCCTGTCAAACAACAAAATACCCTTTGCAAAGAAACTGGAGTTTTGGCAGCTAGTTGCAAACCTCTGTGCAACAGTAAAAGGAGACAGGCAGCACTTTTCAATCTTCCTGACCACCTAGAGTTGCAGGAAAGGGTGGGAAATCAGGTGAGTATTTGCTTACAGAATAGCATTCTTCAAACGTTCAAAGGCTTCTCTGTACTTAACAATTCCTGACAGTTAGGTGCAACATAGTTAGATAAAGAACATTGTCTAAAATCACATTAAAACAGCTCAAGATCTAGGAATAGCATGAAAAATTTCGGAAGTAAGAGATGTTATAGTTGTTTCACTAGCACAAGACAGAAAAAATATTTTGACAAATTAAACAGCCATGACTTTACACGCACCTTAGAACATAAACAAAAACATAGGCTAACAATTTTGCTTTATATCAGTAACATACAATTACAGAAATAAAAGGGTAATGCACCTCCATATGAACATCTGCTAAAAGAACAAACACTTGTGGGAGGTCATTTAATGCTGTAATAATTGTTTTTAAGTATATTTATGAACTGTTTTCATGAAAGCAGCTGCAATCCATCCCCAATCTCACAGTGTACAATGGGGAATTCCAAACTGAAATAAACATAAACATTAAAGTCCTATACCTAAAATATAATTACTTTTCTAGACAGGTTTTTGAAATGTTGGCTTAAATTTGTACTTGCTATTTTTAAGAGCAGCCTTTAGGCTAACCAGGTTCTAACAATGAAAGTTTTTGTATTATTTTGTAATTGTTATAGCAGTGAACACTATTTTCAAATGTCATCAATTCTGAGAGAATGTAGTAATGCACACACATCAGGTTAATTGATTTGCACACTATAGTACCCACACAGCATGCCGCTGGAAGTCATTTTACATTATAGAACTATTTATAACTATATTGCATGATGATATGCAGTCTTTCAGTAGATCTCAAGCTTGCAAGCACACTAATTTATTTGCACTTTAATGTAAAAAGTCCAAAGGTGCGCATTTATCTTTTAGAAGCTGTACGTAAGATTACAATACTTGTTCTTGTGCACAAGAAAACATGTATGGTTTTGGGGAAGCGCAATATCTACTGAACAATAGAGGAAAACTGTACATTTACACTAAAAAAAATTGAAATCAATGGGACTCTTTCCAAAAAAAATATGTAGTCAGGATCAGCTCCTTTGTCTTTACAGCATTAAAAGAATTAACATTATGAGGCTAGTGGATTGTTTCTTCTTGTACATCTGAACATTTGCCACACTTTTATTCTTCATTCCTGACACCTCATATCCTTTAACTATCTTTGCAATATATAAATTACACATACTGACAATCACATCAGTGAATATTTTGAGAAGTCATAAAAATATTACAGCTTTGTTTAATTCTTCCAAACTAATACTTTAATACAATTTTATGATACCGGGTTCCAAAGTAAATAAACAGAAACACTTGCCTCGTTACTGATAGTTTAATATTAGAGTCACTTGTAAATTGAGCACACTTGTAAATTGAGCATTCCCATTTGTAAAACCAGCTGAAGCAGTCCTCAGTTACACCTAAAAAGTTCTACAGTGACAAGGCAAGTTGTTGATATACAGCTAAATCTGCTCCGAGAAAGAAAAGCTTCAAGTAAGCCTGAGCGTTACACAGCAGAAGATAATATTCACAATTTAACAGTTCCAAAAATTGTTGGTCAATTTTTCTTATGAATATTGATTGATTTATATCCTGCCTTTTTCCTACAAAGGGCTCAAGGCAGCTTACATCTCCTCCTCCATCTGATCCCCACAACAACAACCCTGTGAGGTAGGCTGGGCTGAGAGTCTGTGACTGGCCCAAAGTCACCCAGTTGGCTCCATGGCTGAGCGGGGACTAGAACCCAGATCGTCTGAGTCCCAGTCCCATGCTCTTAACCACTACACCACACTGGTCTCTGCCATGGCAATATCTGCCATGTCTTCCTTTGGAACATTAATTATAAAACAAAATTTGTTTGCTTGCCATTTAATTTACTGTCATATAGTTCTTATTATTAAAATGTATTAGTCTATGACTTAAGGTCACTTGATCAAAATTTGTACTGAAATTTAGCAGTTACTTTGTTTAGTTTAAATCCCACCTTTACCCCACAGAAAGGCATACAAAGTGACCAGTAATATTGCAGTTAAAGTAGAAAAACAGACCCATTAAAGCCGAGTTAATAGCAATAGCAATAAAAGGAACATGAAACACCCAACTAATTAAAATTCCCTTCAGCAGCAGACCAGCTTACATAGCAAAGATCTGCCTAAATAAACATGTTTGCCTGCTGGACAAATAGAGGAAGCCAACTTACCCTCCTCTGAAAAGGGACTCCAGAAACCTCTTTAACATGGTCTTTTCGAATCTGATAAAAAGAACTTCCAGATCAATGATCTGGCATCTAATTTAATTTCTCCCAACATATACTGCTTTTTCCATAGCCACAATTTTCTCTGAAACTTTAAAGATGGCAAATATGACCATCTAAAGCCAGTCCTCTACCACCTTCACTGCATACCAGTTGAGGTTTGGGTCCAATTTAAGATGTTAACATTAGTGTTTAAAGCCCTAAACGACTTGGGGTCTGGGGCATCTAAAGGAGTACTTCTTCCTATATGATCCTACCCAGCCCTTAGATCTGCATCCTCCCTTCCGAGAGAGCCCCCTCCTCAGGATATAAAGAGGATGTTGACAAGAAGGGAGAGGCACCCTAAATTTCAGGAGTGACACCCCAAATCTTTATATTCTTTTTGGCACCAGATAAAATACCTATGAAATAAAAAGGTCTTAATTGCTAATCTGTCTTTAATTATGTGTATTTTAATATGGTATGCCTTGTATGTCAGTTCTATTAAGATGTGATAGGATGTGCTTTTGTTTTTATCTGATTAAGTGTTTGTAATGTTTTATATGGTATTATTGCTTGTAACCTGCCCAGGGAGCCATGTAGCTAATGGGGCAGGCTAGGCATCAAATAATAATTAATAAACTAAAAAGCAGACTGCCAAATGACAGCAAAAATTATCTTTCAAAAGAAAACGAAAATTGAATGAAAGTAATCCTGGGCAATTGTAAATTGTACTAGCGTTCATAAATAACTGTGCTCCTGACTGGAGATACCTGTGATTACAAGACATGATCAGTAAAGGTTTTACTTCTTGGCCACACTTTATTGGCCACAGAGTCATTCTTGGCTTTATTTCTTAATACAAACACCCTCCTCATTGGAAATCACACAGCCATTACAGAACAAGGCATTTTGATATATTTCAGGCAGAAGACACAGCACTAGCTAATGCTCTGCTAAGGAATAGAAAATGGAAGTGAACCATTCTTTCCTAGAAAGAGATTTGAGACAAACTATTGACTTCCCTTCTGAAATGACATCAAAATGCAAAATGTTTTAGGCATTTCTTGAAACTGGCAAGTTCATCTGCATGGTTTGACTGAATTTGAGGATGGGACTATGGTAAAGAAAACATTTCCAATGCCAAGGTTCCCTTCCTTTAAATGAAAATGTGAAGCAGAGCCTGTCTTGTTGGGATAAGCTAGAGAAGTGCTCACTACCTGTTCAATCTGCTTTTAAAAACTGCTAAGGGAAAACAGAACACAGAAATAGCTTGGCCATACTTAGGCCACTGATGCCATCCTTTTTCCACATTATCTGAGCCTACCCAAAATGGTGTGCTGGCATCTTCACACCTACAATATATCCTGTATGCCTCCATGACCAGTATTACTTATCTTGCAAGTTCTTCCTAGTAACACAGTGAAGATCAACATATGAAGTAAACAACAAAGAAGAGAAGCCTATGCAGCTGGCAAATTTTGTTCCATGTAAAACCAGGAAACTAGTTATTATTGAGCTCTATAACCTTGCACCATTTGGAAATCAAGCATATGGTGAGTGTGCTTGTGTGGATGGGCAGAAACACACAAACTGAACATTTTCAGAGGATTCCCGAAACTTGACAGTATTAGAAAACTCCTGAAGAATTGATCACTGTTTCTCTTACTGCCCACCAGCACATATTTAGGTAATTTAAATGCACAGTACCTGATTAACTTACATTATCAATGCTTCCCACTCAAAGAAATTCTCTTCATTCATAGGCCCTGTTAAAAATGAAAAACAGTATTTTATTACAGGCTTCCTGATTCAAGTTATACAGATATAAAGTAATAAATAGGATTCCTTACCAGCTACTATGCCTTCTGGTGGATTCAGAGTCAACTCTAAAATTAACAAGAAATATTCTTATTATTTATTTTATTTCTATATCACCCCATAGCTGAAGCTCTCTGGGTTTTACAAGAAACCACAAAAACAAAACAATTAAATGCAAGTCCAAGATCATAAATCCAAAACAACATAAAAAGGAACTTAAAACTGCTAAAAAGTACAATTCAGAATCACCTTTATAAAAAGAAAAACCTGGAATTGGTAATCCCCTCATGCAAGCAGATCTTTAAAGGCTTCAGCAGAAAGGTCTGTCTTAACGTGGTACCCAAAAGATGAGAAGGCTGGTGTCAGGCTGACCACAGTGGGGAGGTTGTTCCATAGGTGGGGTGCCACAACAGAGAAAGCCCTCCCACTTGTCACCTTCTGAGACTTCCTCAGAGTTGGCATTCAGAGGAAAGCCCCATAGGCTGAGCATAGTGTCCAAGCAGATTGCAGATGGGAGAGGTGTTGTAGTCCCAAGCTGTGTAAGCCTTTATAGCTAACACCCCACACACACCCGACAGCACCTTGAATTGGGCCTGAAGCATACAAGCAACCAACAGGCCCCAATTATTAATCTAGCTGCTGCATTCTGCATGTGCTGCAGCTTCTGAACAAACTTCAAGAACAGCCCCACATACAGGGCATTGCAGTAATCTAATTAAGAGACAAAGAGTACTGAAACCAGGCTATCCCTGTCTAGACAGGGGTGTAGCTGGACCACCAGCTGAAGCTAGTAGAAGGCACTCTGAGCCATTGAGGCCACCTGAGCTTCAAGAGACAAAGACAGATCAAGAAAAACCCTCAAGCTATGAACCTGCTCCTTCCAGGTGAGTGCAACCCCATCCAGAACAGGTTGAAAGCCCTCTGCTTTGTCAGAGGAACTGAACATCCTCTCAGTCTTGTCTAGATTCAGCTTCAGTTTATTAGCCCTCATGCAATCCACCGTTTCAGCCAGAAATTGATTAGCACATCTACACCCTCACCTACTACCAATGAAAAGGAGGAACAGAGCCACTTGTCATCAGCATACTGCTGGCAGCACACTCCAAAATTCCAGAGGGTCCCACTCAGCAGTTTCATGGAGATGTTCAATAGCATGGGGAACAGAGCAGGCCCTCCAAGGAATTCCATGCTAGAGAATTTACGAGGGTGAACAATATTCCCTAACTAGGTTGGAAATTGAATCCTGCTTTAAAACTGGCAATTAAATAGCATCCTTCAGCATACCTGATGCCAGCGGGCTTGCTCAGAGGGTAAAGACCAGGTCATGTTGTACACTCAGCTCTGCCTTCCAAGAGAAGAAAATGGCTATGGAGCTCAGGAGGAATGACCAAGGGACCCCCACTACTGCCTCCCAACTTCCACCTGAAGCTGTTGCATCACTTTGTCTAGTGGTGGGGCCAGGCCTGGAATAGGGTCATGCTAGTAGTGCTAGCACTAGAGCCACCTCAGAGGAATACCATGGTTGATGTTCCTGAAAGCCACTGGGAGGTTAAGTATCAACAGGGTTGCACTGGCTCTCTCCCAGCATAAGTCAGCATACAGGACAACCAAGGCTGTTTCCATGCCAAAACCAGACCTAAAGCCCAAGTAACATATTGAATACCCTGGGTGTATTTTTAACACTCTGACTTTTTAAGATCAAAAACACATCTGCCAGGAGAGTCTAGAATGCTATGGTAATTTCTCTGACTAGCAATAATGGCCAATCCAATAGGAAAAAAGACTTTAGCATAGGAGAGAACAATATGCTACTGGCCTTGGGCACGGGGCCTGGAGGGCAGGCAAGGTAGGGCTGGCGACCGGTCATTGGACTTCTTGAGGAGAGAGTCATTGGACTTCTTGAGGGGGTGGAATTATAGCTATATCTTATTATTGATATGATACATTCTATTATGTGTTATATTGCACTATGTATTGATACTGTGTATTGCATTATGTAAGTGTACTAAGGTTTATTTTGATTTTGTATTGCTTACAGTTTAAATTTTGTATTGCTTGATTGTATTGCTCCAATGTATTATTGCATTTGTTTGGAAAATGGGTGTTTGTTTGTTTTTCGGTTGTTCTATTGTAAGCCACCCAGAGAGCCCTATGGGCTATTTGGGGGGATACAAATGAAATGAAATGAAATGAAATGAAATGAAATATGCTCCACTAAGAGAAGCTGCTAGAAAGAGTCTCCTGAGGCACAGGATTTCTCTGAGACCTGGCTGAGTTCAGAAAAGCACTCTGACCTTGTAGCTGAGACTCTGAGTATGAAGTGATCCCATCCTCTACCCAAACTGACTGTGCCTGAGCTTGCAAGAACAACCTCAGAGGTGCAGTTTAGGTGTTGTTCCAGAATGGGAAGGAAAAGGCAGGCACCACCATGATATAAAGTACACTTGTGGTACTTCCTTTTCCTTTCCTCATGCTGGAAGGCATGGCACTTAGATGGCTGAAACTGACCATCTAAATGTTTTCCAGGGCAAGAGGAGCATATGGACTTTTTCCTCCATATTCCTTCGTGCTCTGAGTCCAGAGAGTTATGGGCATCCAGAATGGATGATGTCATAAATTTAGTTTGAAATCGTAAGCATACTTACAAGGCAGTAAATGCCACTGAACATAGTTGTACAGATCTCCAAAACATACCCACACAGCATGATACCATTAAGCCAAATTCTGGAAACCCAGTTCCCTCTTCCTATGTTAAAACTAGATCTCACTACTGCAGAGGTAACTTGCTTCATATGTAACAAACCTAATCTATAATTTTTTATTGTGGTACCCGAAGTATAGAAATTAGAACACAGGCAAAAGGGAGCATGGGATTATAAACCAAAATTTGTATGAAAAGCTGTTCTGTTTTAGCAGATGGAAACTAATATGCTTGTTTTTTTTCCTACCCACTATGAATGGGTCTGCCCTGGGCCCATTTCTAGATTGCTAGTAGTTTCCAAAAGAGCAGGAGAAGATGACAACAAAAGTGGAGGACAGGAGCAAAAAAAGAAGCTATTGCTCTCTCTAGTGGAGAAGATATAAACATCAGCAAAAGACTGCTTCATGGACCATGTCTGATTTGTTATCATTTTACTTCTAACAAGACAACCAATAGTTCAATGGAACAGCATAAGTTTGGCATTCATGAGGTCCTGGTGCCTCCAGCAGGATTTGAACAGGCCACTGCCATAGGCAAAACTGAGCTACATGAACCAATAACCTTAAGTCTATGTAAGGCATCACCATATATGTTGCTTATTGACACATACAGACATGAGTACTATGGCTCAAATCCACTGTTATGCAAGCAGAAATCCAGTATCATGATGGAAGTTTCTCCCTTTCTCCTCTCTCCTACAGACTTCTATACCATCTGAAAATCTACTCCAGAGCATCTCTCAGCCCTTCAAAACAGATTTTGGAGGTGCAAAACAGGATGGAAGGAAGGATCACTCCCCTCCTGCTTCTGCTGACAGAAATGCTTCCATCATCTGAATGTCACCACTGGCTTCAACCTTATATTAACAGAAAAACTAAAGCAGTGCTTTTACAGAAACTTAGGAAGCAATTTTATACAGCATAAAGCCATTGAGTCATCTAGCCATTGAGCCATGTAGCTTGGAGTTTGCCAGGGATTAACCTGGGATCTGGGATTAAACCTGCTTGGAGATGCCAGGGATTAAACCTGGGACCTTCTGCATACAAAACATGTACTTCACCATTGAGTTACAGACAAGAAGTAGAATACATATCTGATTTCAACCACCATAGCTGACAGCCCTATTGGGGGTTTCAGGAAATTAGTTAATATGGCATGAGGCTCATTTACTGTGGATCTGCATTAAATGTTACCTTATTTTGTCACAACTACCTTATTTCAATCTCTCCTACACACTGATCATTTAATGTCAAAAAGTACAACAAAACATTCTATATATAACAACATTAACAAGTATAGATTTCTGGACGGAATCCTAAGCAGAAGAGCACCGGAGAATTTGTGTTTGAGTCCAAACAGCTTACACAGTTTATCAATAGAAGCAAGTGCCAAACCTTTTGTTGCACTGTGCCATTTCTCTGCCTTTTCTCTGCCTTTTCTTCACAGTAAAAATGTTATAAAATAAACATACAGAATTGAGGAAAGACCTCCCATTGTTCCTTTGCAAATCTATGTACACGGAATCAAACCCTTACCTTTTAAGTGCTAAGTTTAAAAAAATGCATAGAAGAGGATTGTTGGGAATGGAAAAGATGCTAACTGTGAGGAGGGAGGGGCAAGCAGTAAAAAATGAAACTGAAACCTTTGGAGCCACAAGTATTTGAATCTTTGTGGTATATTTCATTCTTTCCCTGGAGGACAAAACCTATAAACCTATAATGCAGCAAAAGAGATCTAGTTTGGGAATATTTTAATGAAGCTATAGGTAAGGCAGGCAAGCATGCATGCAAATTCTGTAGGAAACCGTGATTCAGTTCTAGTAATACTGACTAGTGATTTAAATCAATTTGATTTAAATCAAATCCACCCTGAAATGAAACAAAATAAACACCTGTGCACATGAAAAGGAAATTACATATGAAGGAGAAATGCTGTCACTAAACAGCATTTCAGGAATGAGGAACCTCTTGGCCTCCAGATGCTGTTGGTTTATAACTCCCATGATCCCAGACCGTTGCCCATGCTTGCCCAGGTTGACGGAAGCTGGGAAGTTTTCCCATCTCTATCCTACTCCAACACATTCAGTTTCTAGTTGCAACTGTTTTTGATTTGAAGGAACATTTGGATCATACAACATAAAACAAAGGACAACCATAATATTAATGCAATATCTTTACTGGGTCATTACTCTAATGTCCTAATACAACACTAATTTCGAGATTTTCCTTAAGCTAAAACGCAGGTATCTTTGCTTTTTAAAAGACAACCTTGCAGCCTCAAGCAGTGGTATTCAGGGAAAAAAAAGTGTTACCCCCTAGAATGGTTTAATATCTAAAGCAGGGTAACTAAAATAGATTGGCCAGGGTAACAAAAATAAAACTATCTCCCTTCCTCTTAAATTAAACGGCAAACACTTCGTGAGATGGGACAGATTCATACGCGAAAGAATGTACGTGCCCGCTTTATTTCGGACGCTGAACCAATTCCAGGGCTGACGGTGTGCTCGGTAGCACGATACTACTTCATTCTACATCCATGTTCGGAAACCATCATTTTGCCCCTGACTCCAGCCGGTGAGCCTCGGGATTCCCGAGAAAAACAACACACTCCTGAGTTTGCCCACCCGTGAGGTGGTCTGCGCCGGGGAAACGGAAGAGCTCCGTGCTCAGGGAGTCTGGGATGCACCATCCCGAAGCCAGTCAAGATTGGGGATTCCCTGTCCGCCCCACCTACCGAAAGGCGCCCCAGCACCTTTCAACCAGTGAACGGGCAAGGCAACAAAGGGCCCTGCAGGCCCAAAACGGACACGAAGCTTAGAACGGCTGGCACCGCTTGGAGGGGTTAGCGACCCAACAGCTGGGCTCCCCCCTCATGCCTCCCTGCCTAGCCACACAAAGCGCGACCGCCTTCGCTCCCGCGGCTACTCACGTTTGTATTCCGCCATGAGCCGCTTGAGCGCGGTGCCCGCCATGGCTCAGGTAGCCCGGAAGAAACGAATGGGAAGGCCGAACCGAGCTTCAGGACTGAGGCTTCGCCGCCGTTGTCGCTGCCGCCTCAGCTGGCCGAGGAGCCACTTCCGGGTGCTCTTTGACCGGGGTGTGGCCGATACCGACCAATGCCCTTCCACTCTCCACGGGCAATCAACCCAGAGATAGGAAAAGGTAGAGTGACACAGGGACAGTAGTTCTAGTCCGCACTTTTTGTCCTAACTCGGCCTGCGAGGGAGAAGAGGCCATTGGTTTGGTTTGAGCTAGTGGTGGTTGGATGGGGCAGATATGCCCCCCCCCCATTCAAACAAAGAACAGTTGTGAAGCACTGGCGAGTCTTCTTTTCTAACTTGGTTTTTTGTTTCCTGGGAATATTTTAATGTGGAGGCTGGTTGGAGGAAGGACGCTAAAATCGCGACAAGTCAATGAATAATAGAGCTGGACGTTTCTTTGCGAAAATGAATACTAGATTTGGTGTAGAAGATTCTGAAGGGGTACTTTAAAGTCCACCTTTGAAGCAACCTGGGAGAACTTTGGATTGGAAATCCAAATCACCCTCTGACCTGCACTGTTAACAGCAGTGCTGATGTGAGCCGTATCCCTCCCACATACAATTTGGGGTAACATCACTAAAACCGCGTTACAGTTTTTGCAGACCACTTCCTCTGCCACAGGGTGAGCGCGTGCCCCAAATCTGTCCTCAACAAACAATAGAGGGATAATAGTCAACATTTACATGACTATTAAAAAACCATCTTGAAAGTTCTTTAAACTCACATCTTATTTTGAGTGTTTTCCGCACACGAAGTAAGATTTAAGTTAAACTCCTGCTTTTACAACTTCCTTTTATGTCTTAGATGGATATGCTCGTGTCCGATAACACGTACTTTAAACAGGATTTCGCCATTTCTATGATCACCTTTCGCTTCCGCCCTGGGGGGGATTTTAAAAAATGCTTTCTCCAGTGTGAACTCAGAAAACCTCTATGCGTCCAGAGAGACAGGCCATCTGAAAGCAGTAACTCTGTAACGCTGTTTTGCCCCGATCAAAGGAGTATACTTTAATACGCATGCGTAGACGGGGAAAGGGGGGCGGGGTTGACCCGCGTGAAGTTTTAATCCTCTCCTGCATCTCTGCGGGAAATGAGCCTCATAGCCGTGTTTGCAGATTACCGTCGTTCCTATTGTCAATCCACGCCTCTTTATGCTCAGCCATAATCCTTATAGTCAGAATGTAACCGGTTTCATTTGTTCGCGGCTTTGAAATGAGCCTTTTGAAGAACACACTGCCCCCCCCCCCCCAAAAAGGGACATCCGACGCGGTAGAAAACATTTACTGCCCACTCCGTGACATGCACCGTAATGCTATCAAGTTTTATTCAGAAGTAAACTCTACGAAATTCAATGGGATTTAGAACTAGCTAAGTGTACGTGGAATTACTAGGCCCAGTTTGCCTCTTCATGGCTCTTTCGAAGCTTCTTTACAAACATGATACACTTAACCCCGTCCAGATCATAATTCATCCTTTCCTATGCCATTCTATTTGTATATTCCAATATGTATTTAAGCGTTTTAAGTATTTCCTTTTCAAGCAGAATGTCGAAAACGTTTTACATCTTTAGAAAATGTTGTGACCCTTTATTATTTACACCATTAATTCAACACATCCAAATCAATTTTAACCATAGTTGAGCCTGCTTATTTAATCATCGTAGAACATTAACTGTATTGCCTCTTCTTCCGAACCCGTTTCAATAGCACTTACTGTGTTGCTAGTGTGGATGCAAGTCAGATTGAAAACAAATGCTAAGGAACTGCAAATTCCATTCAGCCAGTTTCTCCCAGTTTCAGAATTGGAGTCCCCTTTACCATTCCTTTTCCATTTTACTTCTCGTTCTGATTTCAGAATTTTTTTTTTTACCCAACATCTTAGCTATCCTGTTAAAGCAAGCCTGTCACCCCTCTAACAAGCTATTCTTCCCTGTATTCTGATCCCATGGAGATATGTAATGAACATACAAAATATGAAACCAGTTTAGAGCACTTAGAATTCCATGGTGATAACAATGGTAAAAATGAGATCACAAAGCAATGATACACAGGACATACCTAGCCCATTCATTCCTTTGGTAGGGATTTTAACAATGTAATTGTAACACACTGTATTGCTAAACGTTGAGCCTGGAATAGCGTTCTTAAAAATTACTTGTCCCTGTTCTTGTTAGTAAAATCCAGTTAAACCCATTACAATAATCCATTACATCTTCTGCAAGTCTTCAAGTGTGCATCTAAAGGACATCTGACAAGGGAGCAAACTCATTTTTATTTCACTGGAGTTTTATACTTTCCTAGGTCTACACTGGAAACTACCAAACTGGGATCAGAAAAAGGTCAAAAGATGTTTATGTGTAACATGATACGGAAGCAAAAATTTAAAATGGGCTTTGTTTCAAGATTTAGTCATGCTGTTTTCTCTGATCTCAGACTACATCTTTATTAGAGAGTTGCTGCATTTCTAAGTCTCAACAAGCTTATGATTGACTGAATAATACCCGTTATCAAACAGGTTTGTGAGCTTTCGGTACTGCAGGACTTGAGATTGTTAACAGCCAATTGAATTTCTAGGAAACACTATAGCCAACTTAGTATCAAAATAGAACATCCTAACAGTGCAAGAAAGCACAACTGCACCTAAACCTTTAACACTACAAAAGCAAAATCTCAGTCTGAAAAACCACACCAAAGCAGAGGCATGTTTTGGGATATCACAAGATCCAGAATGTGAAGTAGTTTTCTACATGATAGCCTGAGTCCTACAGTCTCATCTGGAGATTGTTTGCACAAAACTTGATAATATAATCTGTGAATGCACTATGTACAGTGGAAACACTGGAAGACAAAGTATTATTCTGTATGGTGTTATGAGTTTGGGGGTTGCCATTTCCCACGACTCTGCAGCGTTGGGTCCTTGATTTCTTTTAACCACTGAATTTAAGTGTTCCAAAAGTACTTATGCCACAGAAGGCCTTACTACTCTGTCACATTCTCACATTTTTAAATAAAATATTAAGTACTTTTGATCCAAGGTATTTTGGACAAATGAATAACTATCTAGCAAATTAAGATGCTATTCAATTAAAAGCTGAACAAACCTTCAGTGCTGTTTATGAAAAACACTGATGCTCATATCCCTAAGAGATTGTTATACCCTGAGCAGTAGGTTCACTCCCAATAAAAGTATTTTAATAAAGATGTACATATGATTAAGTTGTCAGCATTTCAGTGATATAGTTTAGAATACAGTCATATGAAATGCAGCAGCAATTAAGCAGAAGTCAAGAGACAGAGTACCAAACTATATTTACTGTATACAGTAGTAAAGGAAACAAATATTGTATAAATTGGTGAATAAACAATGACAGATTTAAAAGAGTATCCCTCCTTAGCCCATATACAATCAAATGAAAAAGAAAAGCCTTTTTCAGCAGGATTTCTTGCAAGATGATCTAATATAGACAGTAGATATAAAAGGCAGAAAGTGACCTTCTCAAGCAGCAATGAATACCCTACTCAAAAGTCAACAGAATGACCTTACATTTTTATCTGGACATATCTAAGAAACATCACAAGCTGATGTCACTACAAAAATCATTTAAAACTCAACATTTGGGGAAGTAGCACAGCAAGTCTCTTTATGAATGTCAGGTTGTCATTCAGAGCTTTTGTATTCTTGATGTTTCAGTGGTATACCTGCACATTTAACACGACCATAAATATACTGACATTTATGATGTTAAATATAAGACCCAATTTACTTGACTGAATATATTAAAATAACTATGAATAGATGACTGGGATCTAAAGAGCTCCATGCATGTGCAGAACTCAGCACACAGAGAATATGGTATTGAATTCACTTTCTTCAGCACTGCACTCCACACTGCTCAGGGTCTCCCAAGGGAGGCATGAGGACCTGCAGCAGAAACAGGAAGCAGAAACCACATGCACATACAGAAAAAGTACACAGCCCTTTAAATCCCAGCCTTACATTTGAAAGTATAAGATAAAGAAATACAACTAACAAGTTACGCTTTCAAATTGACAGAAGGTACACAAGTCTTACTGCCTAATAAATCAATGGAAATGAAGCAATGACTCCTTGGGAACTATTTCATTGGGAACAATCTGCTAAAAACTTCTCCTGCACAATAAAATTAGCAAGAGACGCACAGCAGTTTCCTGGAGGCTTCTGGTCCATTCTTTAAATTTTTTCAACTGTGCTCAACCCTGGACATGTGATAGTTAAATAGAAGCTGTGAAAGTTAACATATGCAAATGCTACAGCTGCTGACAAATTCAAAAGACATTCCATTACTTTAAAAAATTGTTTGAGTCTATGCTATTTTATTATGAAAAAGCACATGTACATTTGCATTACCTTAAATTGCCACTATACTCAGCTTTGTATCTGTAAGTACTGCCCTTTCTGATATCCCGTTAACAGTTTTAAAGTAGTAACTGTGTTTAATGGTAAAAATCTTTTTTTTCTTTCCCAAGCCAGCTATTCAGAGAAAAACTTACTATTGCAAGGAAAAAATATTTCAATATTTACATTACTATAATTAAGCAGTAAAACAAAAACAACAAAAGCCAGGACAAAGTATCCTTGTTTTACAGTAGGTTGGTATTTAGGCCACAAATTTATGGGAACAAGATGACAGCAGACAACGGCCAGTATTTTACTTATTTGAGAATTTAATTTTGGGTGGGCCCATTCTTATGATGCATTTATTTTCCACAGATAAGCTTCGACTTGCACACGCAGTATATCAGGGACAGGAAAAGAATTTGGATAAATGTCCTCAGAACATGAGAAGATTCCTGTATGATTGGCATGTTCATTTGTTTACTATTTAATAGCAAATCCAAGGACAGATGATAAAGTGAGGTGACATTTTACATTCCTCTTCCCAAAAGGACAGGATATTTAGCACATTCCACCCGTCTGCTGTTGAAACACATCAATAGTATCTTCATCTTCCATTTCCAACTGTGAAGACAAAAGTGACAAGACTTATTTAAAAAAACCATTAAAGCAATATTCTTGTGCAAATCAATAAATTAATAATCTGAGGCTCCAGCTGCTGCATTATAACCTTGCCTCACATACCAGCAAGGCCTGCTCAGCTAAACCTAACAAATCCAGCCATTCTCAGTGGGGCAAGCATAAAGGCTATCTGGTCTCTTATTTATTCTCCCAACCTTTCAAGCTTGCTTCAAAAATACCATTATTTGTGCTTATTTTCCCACATTAGCATCTTAAAGTGTATCTTGGTGAACACATTAGGTAAGCTGTAAATGTAGACTTTAAAAACATTTACAAGAAGAACTTAGGGATAGAAGCTGGGTGGTGTCTCTCCTTTTCCATCTGTCTTTTGTATGAGACAACAGCAAGGGACTGCTAGTATTTTGTATACAACTCTGGGTTATTGCAGGACGGAGAAACCATCCTTCATTTTTGTCATCCAAGTCCTTCAAAGAATTGCTGCTGGAATGTCATCCAGAAGCACACTCAACCATTTTCATACCCCAAGTTTTAAAAAGCATTTAAAACATAGCAATAAGAAATGTTTAGATTTCCTGTTATTTTAGCCATTCTGCAGCACAATCTATGGAAAAACTGGATTCTTTCAGTAGTTCATGCTCAGATATATGCATAATCTGACAGACCTCACAGCCCTACCTCCATCTTTCTTTTCAGGAAATGTCTTGGATCCTTTCTCAAAGATCTATTTAATTGCATTCCCTCTAATCAAATACTTATAACCATACTTATGTATATTTACTCTCATATGATTCAGTGGAACTTACTCCCAAATAAACATAGTAACTATGCTTATGGAAGTAACTCCATACTGTTCCTAAAAGTTCTTATGGACACTCTTGCTTAGTGGTGAGCTTTTCTAGCATGCTTTCATTGATGCTAGGAGTATAGTCATGCAGAACCATTCATTCATTTGATGTAGGGCATAAAGTTTGCAGAAGACAAAAATTTAATTTGTAAGTATACTTTGTACAAATTCCACCAATTAATTAGTATGGTAACATGCTACATCTAGGACTGACTTCTGTAAAGGTGTTATCTGTTCACTACATCTTATTATTTAATTCTTGTAAAAACTTTCATTAGTCATCATTAATAGCCAAGAGTGATAAATCTAACAGACACTGTTACTACCATCCTTTCTTTGATTCCAGAGTTCCCACAATACTACAGAAGGAAAAACTGGCATAGTCACTACTTTGTCACTGCTGGCATTTGCCTGAGTATAAAGTCGATGAGGCTATTCTCTGTAATTCATTCCTCCTCACTCTTCTCTTTTCCCACCTTTATAACCTGGCCCCTTAGGTGAAAAGACACCCATTATTAATTATTCAGTACCACCATAGGAAAGCTATGCTTTAGGAATTAAAAAAATCAGTTCTAAATATTAGCATAATCCCCAAGATATGGGCAGTACCTACAACTGGGATGGGAAATCCATAACCCACCATGGATGTCTTACCCATCAATACCCCCATACCTGTACCTCTACCTCTAGGAAGACTCAATGGATGCATGGGAGCCCAGTGTTGCAGGAAAGAGGATGTGTGGGGATGCCTCCTCATGTGTCTTATTTTCCTGGATTCTACAGGTAAAGAGGGCAAACAACAGTGATTTCTTTCCCTGCAGAATCAAGAGGGGAGGATCTCAGTATGCAAAGAAGGGACATGTAAACCTCCCCATTCTGATATGCTGAGGGTATTTAACCCTCCAGGAGCCAGATAAGACCTGCAGCAGGTGGTTGCCTTCCTCCAGGAGTGAGACTAGATATGCATGTATGAATGTGCGCACTAGGAAAGTAGAGGACATGTCAAAGCATATGCATGCATGGAGGTGTTTGCATGTGCATTTGTGCATGCAGATCTGTGCATGCATGCTCCTAAGTATGGCCCCCTATCCACTAGTCATCTCTAATTGCACTCCTCAGGGAGCAAACAAGTTGCCAATCCCTGAGTTACCAGTTGAACTTCACAAACATAACATCACAACTTATTTCTTACCTGTGCAGGTGTATCTGTTTCATTAATTGGTTGTCCATCAAATCTGAATCTAATCTGTCTCATTGACAAACCCTGAAAGATGGAAATATATGAAGTTATAAATAAAACTGAAGTTATAAATAAAACTGAAGTTATATAAAACTGAATCCACATAACAGAACATCCTAGTTTGTATCAAAGATATTGATATCTTAGTGTATGTCAAATATATTGAATATAGATGTCAATATTCTAAAGGTTTAAATTAATCCCTGGCTGATGAAATGCATGTATTTTATAAGCCAAGTTCAGCTGAGAAACACTCTATACTTATCTAATCTATCAATCTAAGAAGGGTCACTAGGTTTACAAAATAATTTGAAAAATAGATTTTCTTTGCACAGCATAGAAGTATCTCCATACAGAAAGCCATAAATATTAATTATATACACATAGTTATCAATATGCTAGTAGAACTGACAACTTTCTTTATTCTCTTCCTTTTTCCTTGGGGCTTCCAACTTAACACACAGTCAGGATTATCCATATCACATGAACCTTGTTAAAGAGTGCTTTCCCACATTTGTACTGAGCAGAGGGTTAGACCTGATGGCCTTCTTGGCCTCTTCCAACTTTACTATTTTATGATTCCTGCTGCTACAGAAGTTAAAAAAATTGTGACACGGCAGTCATTGCCAACATTTCCTTGGCTCCTTGTGTCAATGCTATATAATCTATATTAGATATTAAGGAATTAATCACGTTTATTTGAAATTATTTACAGTTACTTTTTTAAAGAATAGTAATAAAGAAAGCCCATCTAAGCTTATAGAGAATATATAATAGTGCAATGAATTTTTTCATCACCAATGCACTGGTATGTCATAAGACTGGGTAAACATTCCTATACCAGAATTCCCCAGAAAAAAATAAACCATTGGCAGTTGGGGGATTTTTAATCTATTCAGCAATAAACAGAGGACAATAACACAGAAAAATATGCAGTTAATATTTACCTGTCTCTCACAATAAGCCTTCATTAGTTTATTTAGTGGCGTGTGCCGTTTTATTTTAAACTGAACCACAGATCCATCTTGACCAGCTACTTTTAAATTAATATGATCATTCTCTGTTTTTACTCCTTCCTGCCAAATAAAATATAAAATGCATATCAGTATTTGTTGGGCAAGACTCAAAGACCTCAGAAAACTTTGAAGGGCTTGGAAGTTTTTTTTATATGTTAAGCACAATCATACAACACACCTTACACCATGCAAATTATACCACTGCTGAGCCCTAGTTGAAATGGTAAACCAAAGGATTATCAGCACTAGACATTACAGCCCAGACCAAATGATAAGATAACCTGCAAATGCTACAGAGCCCCTTCAAATAGTTACCCCCCTTCAATTTAGTGTTGAAATTCATGCAACCAGCTGTTAAAGGAAGTGTTAAAGGACGCAGCTTGATTACATACGTGCAGTGTTCCTATATGGTGGCAAATTTCTAAAGAACTTAATGTAACATTAACACTTTATATTTATGATGTTACTTTGCAAACCGAAAGACAGTTGGAAAGCTGACATGTTTGATGAAAGGTACATTATCTAGTTTTGTTAAAAATGGCAAACAAGCATAGCTATTTACTTCAGCTGCAGTTTTTGTTGATGCTATTTTTTTGCGGTCATCTAACAAGAGCCTAGGCTTATGAAAAACAAACACAACAGGAACCTAAAGACACAATCTTTCAGCACTCTTGTAACTTCACATCAAGACCAGAAGAATAACTAACTTGAGAAGGGCCTTTCCAGAAAGTAAAAAGAAAATGGAATACTCACATAGCACAAAATACATACTAGCCTCATCAAACAGCAGCATTATACCCTGTCAGAATGTATGAACAATACAGTCACGCTGACTGGAATAGCCATATTTGTGTGTGCTAGTTCCTGCCTCCACAAATGAATGGTGAAGTATATGTTAGAACTAGAGAGCTGTGTGTATGAAAATTCCTCATCTCTATTCTTCCTGACTTCCCTGGAATTGTTTTATGCCCTGTACTTCCCTCCATTCTAAAATGTCCTGGTACTCCTTGATCTTAAAAACAAGTAATTAAGAAATTCATTCACAAATTGCACTGGGCTGTGTGTGTGTGTGTGTGTGTGTGTGTGGAGAGGTCACCTGATTTATTTTTAAAATGTATTTATATCCCCGCCCTCATATGTGAATGTTTAGAGGGCTTGGTTGTGGGTTGTCCACCTTCAACACCTGTTTTAAAGGATCTACATAGGTATTTCCGCATAAACTGCAGTAAGTTACAAGACACTAGATACAAGGAAGAATTTCCTGACTGTGAGAGCAGTACAACAGTGTAACAAGTTGCCAAGAGAGATTGTGTGCTCTTCCACACTAGAATCTTTCAAGAAGCAATTTGACAATTATCTGATCTAGATGGTGTAACTGGCATCCTGCACTAGCAGGACAGACTCGATGGCCTTCCTGGCCCCTTCTGACCCAACTATTCTGTCATACTGTGAAGTCATGGGGGATGGGGGAAGGAAAGGGGAAGGAATGTATATCTACATGAAATTAAAAACTTTTCTGGGCTTGAAGAAAAAGATATCAATTATTCACAAGAAATGATAAAAACTACAAATGTATCCCAGTATAAAATGACTATTAGCAAAAGAGATGAATAATTCTTCCATTACAGCCTTTCTCTTGTGTTTCACCACATGGATGCTCATTTAGACAGTAATAAATGTTAGTCTTTAAGGCACCCTCCATATGTCTTCAGGATTTTGCTATTACTACCTCTTTATGTCTTTTATTTCTGAGAAGTAAAGATTGGTTGCACCTAAGACTCTATTAACATAAAATTAGTCATGACTTAAATCACGCTGATAGCAATAAGATCTGACTTCAACCTAATGTTGCCCTAAAACATATTCCTATTACCTCTACCCTGCCCCTTCAAAGTTTAGCATTTGGGAGCTTCCACTGTAACTATTGTACAACTCTAATGTACTACTATTCTCACATAAGAACACAGAATCATAAAGGTGGACATGTCCTCAGAATCATATAACCAAACCTCCTATTCAGTGCAGGATAAAATGAACAGTGCAGTCATTTGTCATGAATAGTGACAACTATTCAGCTTCTGCTCAAAGCCTCAAGTGAAAGTGAAACTACTGAATCCTCAGGTAGTCTATACCACTGTATACAAGTTGAGGAATCTTCATAACATTTAATAACTCTCCCTCCCTGAAACTTCTGATCACCCGTTCTAGTCCTGCAACAGAAAACAATACCACTGTATTTTCTGCATGACAGCCTTTCAAATACTTCAAGATTGCTATTATGTCTCCTCCTAATCTTCTCTTGACCAAGCTAAACCTATCTAATTCTTCCACCATTCTTCACTGGACTTGGTTTCCAGCCTCCTTACCTTTTTGAAGAGCAGTATTGAATCAGACTAAAGACCAATCTATTTTAACATTTTGTTCCCACCTTAGCCAATCAGATGACTACACGCATTCCACAAAACCTTGACTGCAATACCAGTTGCTGAGGAACATTAACCCTGCTCCTGTTCCTCAGCAACTGGTATTCAGAGGTATGCTGTCTCATACCCTGGAAGGAACATGTAACTATCATGACTAGTACCCACTAACACCTTATTCCTCGTGCATTTGTCTTAAATGTCTTTTAAAGCTGTTAAAGTTGGCAGTCATCACTAGATCCCATGAAAGCAAATTTTTTGGTTTAACTATGTTCCATTTGAAACAGTACTCCATCTATTCTAAATTTCACGAAGAGACCCACTGAAATGGAAAGAATATTGAACTGGAACTTAAGAAATCCTTGCTGTAATCCCCACTCACCCATCAAGTCCACTATGGTCCAGCCACTGACTCTCAGGCCTAAACTACCTCTCATGTTTGTTGTGGGGAGAACCAAGTAACTTGCCTTGCATTCCCTGAGGGGAAAAAGCTGGCATATAAATTTGTGAGACAGACTCTTTCCATGATATGGCAGCTCCTCCATCATCTTCTATTCAAAAATGCCCTTCCTCTGCTACAGAGGATCCTGGGTTTAGAAAAACTAACAAAAACATGAGTTTTTTATTCCACAGATCTCAGAAAAACAGCAGCAAAAAATCTCAGAGAAGAGATGGGATGGTCATGAATTTTTTTCCCAAAAAGGTTGAAAAAAATTGATGAAATTCCAATAGGCTGATTAAACACTTAATATGTTTTATTACAATATTATATTTTTACAGTTAAGGAAGTACAATAACTACAGCTAACTCTGCTTTCTTTTGATTTTAAAAATCTTTAATTTCATACCACTTTGAATCTACTTGTTGGGGCCACACCAAAAAACAAAAAAAACAAAAACAAAAACAAAACAAAAACAAAACCCTCACAGTAAGTTTAAACAAAGAATAACCCCTTAAAGAAATCACAATTTTAATGCATTCATAGTAGTTTTGGGTTTCTTACAAGAGAAAAAAGGCAGGATATAAATGTAATATAATAATGATAGTTTAATATATTATTAGTATTTGAGCTATACTTCCACAGCTGCTATTACTAGGAAGTAACCTCAAATGTACAGATGAATCTGAGCCTGATCATAACTCAAATAGAAAGCTCTTCTCCAGAAACAATTCTGGAACATGATTTCCAATTAATACATTCTGTCAAAAATATGCCTCTCTGGGATTTTAATTTTACCGAATGCAATTCTTGCAGGAGGAGGGAAAACAGCTATTAACACCCTCTGTGATTTGCAATCTTCCTAGATGTACCAATGAACAATACCTATTTAACACTATAGTCCAGAGGTGTCCAAACCGAGGCTTCAGAGCCACATGAGGCTCTTTTTATTTTGTGGTTCACAGCTCAGTGCCCACTTGCCACTGACCACCAACCCTGCACACCCACTTGCCACTGCCCATGGGTACCCATTTACAGCCCTCAAACAACTGACATACATCGTATGTGTGTTGGGCAAGCCTGGTCATCCATTATAGTCCACTATAATCAAAACTAGATAACAGTGGTCAACCATTTAACAGAAAGTTAATTTTGACATTAGAACAGTGTACACTTACTTTAAAAACTTTCATAGGGATTTTTTTAAAAAAACCATTTAAGGTTATTTACAGCATATGTATCTATAAAATCCTCATTTAAGTTCTTTGTATGCCCAATATTTATATCCACTGACTCTAGATAAAGTTTGTAGATTTAAACTAATAGGAATGTGTTTTGCAGTATCTCTATCTAACAAGGCAGCATATTCGACGATTTTAGGTGATGGTTCTACAAAAAATAAACTGCAATGTAATCCCTATCATAGTATACTCCTGAACTCAGTGGCATCTAGCTCTGCGTTGAAATTCTGCTCAAACATAATTAGGCTGCATACTTTTATTCAGGTTTGCTGCCAGATCCTATGCATGTGAGCTCAAAGCTTCCATCGAAATTAGGTGTATGTACTTTCCAAAAGCTGTGCAGTTCTAGGGTTACTTAGCTACCTCACTGAGGAAGCACGTGGGAGTGATCCTCACAAACGTGAGGGGGAATCTCTTTGAAACCAGGGCCCTGACCCGATGCAACTATTTCCAACTGCGCATGGTGCAGCGGGAAGGAAGAAAAGGGAAGTCGAGGTCAGCGCTTTGCTTCCCTGAACAGGCTGCAACCGCGTGGTGGTCGCGCGTCGCCTACTTCACTTAACAATAAGGGCCTCGGCGCGTGGGGAGGTGCGGAAAATTCATTAATAAATGAATAAATAACTGTAGTCCTAGAGCCGCCCCATAACAGATGTTCTCTGGGAGATTCACAAAACAGGCACTTCATTAAAAATACCACGCAAAATAATAAAAAGCGAAACACACAGTTAAGAGACGCATTACTGAGGGGCCCAGACTAGAAAGGATCGGCCTTGGCTGGGAAGTTGCGCCGACGCGGCCTAACCGCCGACAAGGAGCCCGACTCAATTCCTGCAGAAGCTCCGGGAAGGAAGAGTGCGGACGGGCCGCCCCCTCTCGAGTCGCCCTCCTTCCGGGTGAGGCGGATCCGGCTCTCGCTCACAACCGGGGCGGGGGAACGCCGATTCGCAGGCCTGGGATCGGGCTTGCCCTTGCAGGGGGCCCAAACCCAGCTCTTGTCGGCAGCAACAAGGGCTAGAAAATGGGATGCAACTGCAAGCTCGGCAGGGCTCAGACGCTACGCGACGCACCCCCGCCCGACCGCGAACTCCTAGTGGGCTTAGGCTCCAGTCGGGCGCCCGAGGAACGAACGGGAACAGGCGGCTAGGATGAAAAACGGGAGCTCTCCCATGTACCTTAGGCTTCTCCTCGGACATGGCGACGTGTTAGGCAGAGACCTCTCCGGGAGCGAGTCCGCACACGTTAAGAGCCCGTTTCTTCCTCTGCTCTTCTCTCCCGCCCGCAGCAACTGCCCGCGAGAACGCGCTTCGCGCCCCAGAATCGCTGGGTCTTGGTTGGCCCTGGGTGGATCACGTGAGGCGGGCACGTTCTCGATGCGCGCTCCCGAGCGATGCTCTCTTCGTCGGGAGCGCGCGTCACTAGGGCGGAGGAGGCGATGGCGCCGAAGGTGCGTCATCGCCAGTTAAAAGTGGGAGCGCTGGGGCTGTAGGGAAGGTACGATGTGGGGGCGTGGCCAGATCAAGCGTGGGAGGAAGGGCGGAGCCAACTCCTTATTTTCCACAGATGCTTAAAAGCCGAAGTGTAAGGTCGGGCTATAGCGATGTCCCAACCTGGAGGAAGTCAGCCCGGTTCAGGGATCTTAATAAGATACCAACAGAAGATGGGCAGGTCCTAAGACCAAAGGAGAACTATATGCAGCATGGCTATTGCCACCATGTGTAGGAGACTGAGCTGCTTCTACATATGTAAATACATATTTGCATGCAGGCATTTTGCTATTTAAATATCAAGGATATGTCGTTATGAACGGCTGTGTAGAACCAGTTTAAAAAATAAATGAAAGCTCTAAGTACATCCTCCATAAGTCCCTTAAATATCTAAGAGACCTTTTGTATTTTTGGTGTCTTACCTTGGTCAGTGAGGGAATTAGTGAACTTAGACAAGAAGTGCTTAAGTATTTCATTTTAAGAAGTGAGAATAATGTGGGTGTATAAGCACAAGTCCCTGCACCTCCATCTCATTTTCTGTAAATGGACATTGGTTATTTTCTTAAATTTGAATTTGCTCTTAGTTATTCAATCTGTAAATTAAAAGCTGTGTTAAGGTAGGCTTCTATATTTCATCACTCCTGGTTTCTACTTTAATAAATATTGGTAATATGAAATACAAAGTGCTGTGTACTAAAGTTTATTAGTATGTCTTACAAATGCATAACTAGAGCTGAATTTAAAAATTACTTCCTGATTCAGATAAAAAGGTAAAGGTAAAGGTTTCCCCTTGACGTTAAGTCCAGTCATGCCTGACTCTAGGGGGTGGTGCTCATCTCAATTTCCTAGCCAAGGGAGCCAGCGTTTGTCCTCAGACAGTCTCCGTGGCCATGTGGCCGGCATGACTAAACACAGAAGTGCACGGAACACTGTTACAGGTAGTGACAATTCTATGCACAGTTTTAAGGGCAAGTACATTGTGCCCTTTGCAAAGGAGCCCAGAGATAAATTGATGAAGTAAGGTCACTGTGGTCTTTGCTTTATAGGTCAAAATTGTACCTCAAAAGCAACAAAGAATCAGAATAGATTCTGGGTTACTGATTTCTCCTGGTGACTCACCATGTCACTAAGAGAAATCATACAAATAAAAACAGGCATTTCCAATTATTCGCACATTTCACAGAAACAGAATGGTAGAGTTGGAAGGGCCCATGAAGGCCATCAGGTCCAACCCCCTGCTTTTGTGTTAAATTGAAAACTACAGGAAGACCTTGTGGATGCTTTTAATGGAAGGAAAAAAACACCTAGTATGCAAACAATGATATTACTGGACTGTCATGCTGGTAAGTGCATGTTAGGAATAAAGTCCATTGAGTTCAATGGGAATTATGGCCAGGTAAGAATTGTAGCTTCAGAGAAGGTGACTTGGCACTAGTCTATTTCAGGATCCTTTTTAGAAAATAATCAAGGATATTTGGCCTGGTAAGAATAATTCTTATCTCTAGGACGAGCCCCCTCTCACTCCAGTGAATCCATTTCCTGGAAAAGGTAACATCTCAGATAAAACTTGTGACAAACCCATTTTTGATGATGTTTGCCTTATGAGAAGGGTTTTTTTGGTTGACTGCCTCAAACCCAAATGTTAGTGAGTAGGCATTACTTAGCTAATAGTGGAAATACCTACCATTAAAAAGAGGGAGTTAGAAGTATGGTAAGGGCTGAGATTCTTATCACTCTGTAGTGGCCTGATTATAGGGAAAACGCACAGAAGAAACACCAGTGTTTTTTTGCCACACCCAAGAGTTTTGAAAGAAAAATTGGAGAAGTTAATCTAGTTAACATATGTAAAAACTCTCAGCCAAAACCCTCAATTATTCCTTTGATCAATTTGACAGCAAGATGTGGCATGTGTCAGTAAGACTGAACATCTAATTGAAATTCTCTTGAAAGTTCCTTGGAACAGCAAACAAGGCTCCAGTGTTTATGTTGCATGTGTCTAAGCCTTTTGCTGTGAAGGTTTTACACTTCAGCCATTGGCACAACATAGTGGGTAGTGCTTCCGAATGATACACATTTAGTTCAGTGCTTAAACTTAGAATGGGTATTCAAAAACTTTGCTAGAAGGCATGGTTGGCCAGAACACTGTTGCATGCATGCATGCACACTCTCCTCCCACCACGGCAGATAGAGGCTTCCTGTTGATCTCCCACAGATGGGACAACACTGAGTAATGTAATCCTTTATACTGTAAGTAAGATAAAGGTTTCCTCTTGACGTTAAGTCCAGTCATGCCTGACTCTAGGGGGCGGTGCTCATCTCCGTTTCCTAGCCCAGGGAGCCAGCGTTTGGCCGCAGTCAGTCTCCCTGGTCATGTGGCCGGCGTGACTAAACACCGAAGTGCACAGAACGCTGTTACCTGCCCACCAAAGTGGTGCCTTTCTATCTACTTGCATTTGCATGCTTTCGAACTGCAAGGTTGGCAGGAGCTGGGATGGAGCAACGGGAACTCACCCCATTGTGCAGATTCGAACCGGCAACCTTTCAATCTACCAGCCCAGCAGCACAGCAGTTTAAACCACTGTGCCACCCATACTGTAAGTACTTGAATGTTAATATATTTCAAGGGTTTCTTGAGAATGTTGTCAGAAATCATAAACACCACCATTTTCAGCCTTGTCTTCTGCTACTGAGGCAGATGCTAGTTTGGGGCATCGGTACTTGTCATTATAACAGGTTGCTGCCCCTTTTGTTGTAAAAGCTGCAGCCCTATTTGCTAGATTGTCTAGGAAAGCCCCGGTCATATTTCCAGAAACCTCTTTAGGTTCTTTCCACAGAACAGAGCTTTATTTATGATTTTTATAACCCGATCAATTAGCCAGAATGGCTCTCAGAACAGCTTACAAATCAGCAATTTAAAAACATAAAACATGCAATGTATTACAAAATGTCACAACAAGTCACAGTATATCAGAGGTCAGTTTCTAGTGTTTGTCATTTGCAATCCTACGCATACTTGCCTGGTTATTAAAATACTCTTAAGCAGAATATGTGTTTTTCATTCCTCTTTGTATTGAGGGTCATCCAGCTGCAACAATTTGCTATAACCTATTTGAAATGGAAACAGTAATATATGAAATAATTATCTGTGTGTATGATGGTTCTTTAAGGATTTATTTCTGCATCATAATTCTAGGAATTATGTGACTAAGGCTGCAATTCAATAGCAGTTGAGACCTAAAAAAGGCCTACATGCGGGGTACTGGAGTTGTTGGCCCTTCCAATGCATAAACTTGCATAGGATTGTGCCTTACCTGATAACTCCTGCTTTCAATTTCCAGTTGTAACTTAAGAATGAACCAACATTAGGTGACCCACCCAGATTTCACCCAGGCCTGACCCTCAATTCTCTATAAAGGAACCAAATGATCATTTGAGCTCACATCTCATTTTCCACATTAATGCTTAAGCGGGCAATAGAATTGTAGAATGCCAACAGGAAAAGACTATATGATATTAAATTTGTTTATTTTTGTTAGCCAAATAATTTACAGATTTCATTATAGCTAATAATTAGTTGAATTTTAACTATTAACATAACAAGAGTTATATGAAAGTGTTCATGATACAATATCCTATATTTCTGGAATGTAATATACATTTTAGGCAGGTCTCCGCAAAGTTCTCCAGGGTTTACTATGAACTTTATATAAAGCAATCAATGGAAGAGTAAATATATTAGATTAAAAATACTGTATGTGTTTGTGTCACTGACAACACCAAAACGAAGTTTAAGATTATAACAGAGTATTAACAATATCTCAGAGTAATATCCTTCTTTTAAAAAGAGGACAAGGGCATGAAATATTACATTTAAACCTTCTCCCATCCTTCACTTTTCATTGAAGAAAAAGTTACAATGGTGTCAGTGCCATTTCACATTCTTCATTAAATTCTGCACAGATGGCCTAGTACTGTTTCATTCATTTCTCAGAAAGCTGCAGTATTCAAGATATTTCTTTAACAACTGTTTTGGTTTAATGAAAATATCTTTTTAAAGCAAACACCCTTCCATTTTTTTCATATTAGTCTTTTCAATCCATTCTTCTAGTTTACATATTAGAAAAGTGATTTTCCAAATGATTTGATCTGCCTTGTTAGAAAAAAAAATCAATGAGTCAGATGTGGAACAGCCTGAAAAACAGGCTCTCCCATCTAGCCAAAAGATTTTATCACCAGGACTAATTCCAGGCAGCAGAAATCAACCTCATGGTTTATTGCTGTTCTTTAATTCAGAAAGAAGCCTTTTCATTCTTCTGCTTATTTGGTTACAAGAGACATTCTTTCCAAGATTATACATTGCTTCTGATCCGATGAGGAATTGGTAATTTCCTATTACAAGCCTTATAGAGTAGTTCAATTGGAGTTTCAGAAGTACTGAAACAAACAGCCATCTAACAAACACCAGTATAAACTTCATATGATACTACGTAAGAATGATACAAGAACAACCCCATACAATCAGCACAGGAAAAATGTCAGCATATAAAAGTGCAAACCTTCACATTTCATGGTAAAAACACCTGTGTTGCAAATCATGATAAAAACACCTGTGTTGCAAATAAAATGTTTTCTAGAACTATTTAGGCACTTGTTGCTAGTGGCACAATTTACTTAAGGCTTAAGTTCCTCTTATACAACGTACTCAGCTATTATTTTTCCAAGTAACCAAGAAGGACACAAGAAACCTTATCTTACTCTCACCCTTACTTTAAAAAAGCTACAAATTTTTGCTCACAGAAAAGACTAAAGACAGAATGTGTACTGTCCTTTCCCCACTTGATGAAAGAGTTTGTTCAAGACTTGACTAGCAAACAAAAGTTATGCAAAACAAGTGAGATGCCATATTGACATAGGCACCCATCAAACAGAGAACAAAAGTATAGTATTTTGCAGCCTGAGGAGGCATCCAGATATTCAGAGGTATATTGGCATCTGTTCATCTGTTTATTTACGGACTATAGCAGTTACAGTTGGCTTTGTCTTACATTAAAGACTGTGTTTCCATTTGCAATTAAGGCATCTAAAATTACAGGATCTTTTAGCAGCTGTACTGCACATTCAATAGACAGCATTGCAAGAGGTTATTTTGGATCTCAAAAAAATCTTAGTTGTTTTCAAATTTGGTATATGGATTCTCTTCTTTAAACAAACCTGGAAAGGAAATAACATTTGGTCAGAAAAGCAACTGAAGGTATAAGGGTAACAGAGCCCTCCAGATATGGTAGTATATAACTCCCAAAATATTCCACCCATCCAGGGAGCTGTAGTCAAACACAAAGGGAGGTCATCATCTTGGAGAAGACTAGAGTAAGGACAAAAATGCCAATGAGAAAATTGGCGGGGGGGGGGGGGGAGTAGTTGCCTAGCAGTAAAAGAAATTAATAGTGATTAAAAGGATATTTACTTAAATTTGCATAGGTCACCCATCGATATATATTTTTGGGTGGCTCATGAAAAATACATATAATTAACCTACAAGAACAAAACAAATTTTCCACTCAAAAAAATTGGAGCACCATGGAATAATCCACAGTTGAATGGACTGAGTATCCAAGGAAGTATTTTACAGAATGTGACATTTGGTCATAAAGCAGTATCTCCTTTTTTGCAATGTATTTTTAGAGAACTATATTTAAATGCTGCAAATTATATCCATAGCATAGCATTTTGGCTTAGCCAGAAACTGGTTGTTGCCCTATGCCCAAAGTATTAATCTGATAATAAACAAGCTGACTGAAGCCATGAACTTAGTATCAACTTACCAAATTCCTGTTCAAGCAAATTCTTGTCAAATGACAAATTCCAAGAACGTGAGCTATTGCCCACTTTACCCCAAATTATCAAAGTGCCTTTGATACTTGAAAAGGTAACTTAAAATTCAGATTACAAATTTCATATTTTCAAAAAAATGTTAATATTTTCAAGTAATCACACAGAATTCCCAGATTTTCAGTTATACAATTAACTCATGCAATAGAGGACTAGCATTCAGCATTACATAAAGCTCCAATGAACCAACTTCATACTTAACAGTTAAACTTTTGACATTACCAGTTATTGTTAAAACTGCTTTTCACAAGTGCATTTTATTTTTTTGCAGATATGTTTAAGTTATATAATGCAGAGTTCTTGATAAGAAACATTCATTCTTTTGACAGGTTGTGTATGAGGAATTCTGTGCAAGTCTAATTAGAAAAAGGCTAAATAATGTTATGCTGCTTCAGAGGCAAATTTCTCCATCTCTAATTCCTTAGCTGAATTGAACTGCGGGGATAATCCCTTTCCAGATCTGCAGTTTCTAGGATGGATTCATCATCCTTACTGCAGCAGGCAGAAACACAGACACATACAAACCAGGAAGGGTGCCAAGGAGTTTTCCTGACTCTGACTATATGCTGGACCTCCACAAGATCGCAAGGGGATGAACAAGATATTGGTAACCAGTTCCTGACCTGGCTAAGAAGGCTAGGCAAAAATTGAGGACCACAGCTAATGTCAAATGTTCAGTGTAATAAACTGTTATGTGGCACATGGAGATGAAGTATATTATACATTCAGCTAGTAGCAGCCAATTCTTACCATATTTTTTCCGGATTTCATCATGCCTAGATTTCATCTCTGCTCTCCTACAAGAAATATGAAGTATTATCATGATGTTTAAAATGTATAAAGTAAGTTATTAAAAACATTTTTCTTTACCAAGTAGGAAGGAAATTAATGGCATTTAAGATGCTTGCTTTCAACTAACTACATTCAGATTCATCTTACACTATGTCTTTTGGCTTCCAATAGAACCTTAAAGGCAGCCTACAGTGTATTTCCAGATACTTAGAGGTGCCCAAGTCCTCCACAATCACCACAAAATAGGTATCAAAAGCTAAATATTGTATCACAACAGAAGATAACAAGTAAAGATAGACTGCAACTGGCTGTTATTCTAGGTATTTTCTGCAAACATCTGGACTTAACTAACCACCCAAAGGCTAGAAGACAGTAGGTCTGCCAGGCATCCTCAAGTTGAAAACAACTTACCTCTCCTCCTGTCTTATTCTTCTTTGCTCTCTCTCCCTGGCAGCTTTTTCATCTTCTTTATCAGGCCTTTTCAAAATCAGAGTATTTAGGACAAATATGAGCATGCATGTCTTAACTTGATGGGCTTATAAAGATCAAGTATAATACTAGTATTTATATATAGAAAACATGTTCAGATACTTGCTTTCTGTTCTTCTTCTTCCTGCAGCAGCAACAGCAACAAATGAAAAGCGTTATGAGGATTAGTCCTCCCACCACGGACATGGCAATAATCAGAGCTTCAAAATTCACTGAAATGTTTAAAGAAAAAAAAACAAAGATAGTGAGCAAGGGATTTCAAAAAACCCAATGGCAACAACTGCTTCCTTTGCAAAGTTTAAGAGGAGGTCCAGGCATTTATTTGAAAATACAAATACTTTCACTTAAATATTGTAAGTTTATTCACATATAGACAACCAAGAAGTGGAGCTATTTTTTTAAAAGATCCAGAAGGGATCTGGGGAATTACAGGCCAGTTAGCTTAACATCTGTTCTGGGTAAACTGCTAGAATGCATTGTTAAAGACAGAATCAGTAAGCACATAGAAGGACAAGCCCTGCTGCTGGAGAAAAAAAAAAATCAACATGGCTTCTGCAAGGGAAAGTCCTGTCCCACTAACCTATTGGAATTCTCTGAGACTGTCAATAAGCACATAGACAGAGGCAATCCAGTAGATATTGTTTACTTGGACTTCCAAAAGCCTTTTGACAAAGTCCCGCACCAAAGGCTCCTGAGCAAGCTAAATGGCCATAGAATAAAGGGGGTGCTCTTATGGATCAGTAACTGGTTAAAAAAGAAAAGAGAGTGAGAATAAATGACAAGTTCTCCCAATGGAGAGATGTAACCAGTAGAGTTCTACCAGGTTCTGCATTAGGACCAATGCTTCTCAACCTATTTATAAATAAACTGGAATTGGGAGTAAACAATGATGACACCAAACTAGGGTGGTTAAAGCCAAAAGAAAATTAGAGGAGCTCTAAGGTATCCCTTGAAGCTGGAAAAATGGACATCAAAATGTAAATACAGTTCATGTAAGAAAGTGAAAAGTGATGCAAGTCGAGGCAAAAATAACAACTTCAAGATGGGATCTGAGCTAGCAGTGACTGAACAAAAATGGGTTCTTGGGGTAGTAGTGGACAGCTCAATGAAAATGTCAGCCCAGTGCACAGTTGCTGTGAAAAGGGCAAACTCCATGCTAGGCATAATTAAGAATGGAACAGAAACAGAACTGCCAAGATCTTGCTCCCCTAATACAAAGTGTTGGTACAATCACACTTAGAATATTGTGTTCAGTTCTGTCTTACCTGAAAAAGGACATTGAGTTGGAAAAAAAATACAGAGAAGGACAATGAAAGTGATCAAGGGTCTGGAGCAGCACTTCTTTGAGGAGTAGCTACAACAAGTGGGATTGTTTAGCTTAAAAAATAGTTGAGTAAAGGGAGACATGACAGATAGAGGTGTCTAAATTAATGCATGGTGTGGAGACATTTTCCCCCTCCCAAAATGATAGGACCTGGGGTTGGCGCATGAAGCTGACTGGTAGAAGGCTTAGGGCAGATGAAAGGAAGGACTTCTTCACGCAATGTATAGTTATACTATGGAATCCACTACCACAGGAAGTGGTGATGGCTGCCAATTTGGAAGGCTTTAAAAGGTGATTGCACAGATTGATGAAGGAGAAGGTTATCCACGGCTACTAGCTGGCAATGTGTTACCTTTTTTTTTTTAACCAGAGATGGCATGCCTGCATGCACCAGTTGCTGTGCTGCTTGGGCAGGCAGAGCTCATGTACCCATCCCTTGTACTTGGGCAGCTGGTTTGCCACTGGGTGGACAGAATGCTGGCCTAGATAGATCTTTGGTCTCATCCAGCATGGCTTTTTATGTTCTTATATTTAACCTATCAACATTCAAATTGTTTCACCCCAAAAAAAGTTATTTGTCACAAAAAAACATTACTTTCAGGGAAGGAGGCAACAAAGACAAAAGTATCAACAACAAATATAAGCAATATTTCTAGGAGTCACTCACCCCAGCAAACACCCCAGCGTGCTGAACTCAACTCGCAAAGTGAACTGGGAGGCAGAATATTCCGAACAGGATATTGCATGCATTTTTTGGTACTGCTGCACCATAAACACTGGAAAAAAGGAAATGCAACTATTTCAAACAAACAAAGAATGCAAAAATCAGCTAAATGTGCAAGAAGCACAGAATTATGTGCCAACATAAACCTAGTTTATATGTAATAACAACCCATGCATTGTCATACTCTAATAGAAATACTACTTTTCCTACCACTTTTGCTTTTAAACAGCAACCTATTGAATGATTGGCTCATTCATAGTTGTTAGTGTAAGATTTGAACCCAGACATTTGGGTTGTTCATGGCTTAAGCAACTCAAAGTTAACCCATGGTAACTTCAGGTTGTTCAACTTTTAAATAAGCTGATGTGCCAGGGTTTCAATTTCATGTTAATAACCCATGAATGGGAAGTTTGTAGTTTGTTTGGTTTTTGTTTTACAGAAACTAGAAGGGTTCCTATGAAGTGCTCTGCCCCACAAATCTGGGTTAATTAAACCCATAATTTGCCACCAAATATTGCCATTTCATGAGAACAGTTCCATATATATATAGGAATACTGATAATCTACTGATTACAGGGCACTGTCAAGAACAACCTCAGTCATCAAGTAGCAGGTTACTAGCACAGTAAAACCTTTGATAACATGCCATCACATTAGCTTTGTTTTCTTGACAGAAAGCAGCCAGGTGGGCCCTTCCACCCTTCACAACCTGACTCACAAAGTGCTTGCTAGTAGGTTGCAGGGGCAATTCTGCCTGCCAGAACCTGTGTCTCCCTTCCTACATGCCATAGTTGAGCAGTGGATAAGGAAGGCCCCAGCTCCCCACTGCTCAGGTGCAGCACATCACTTGTGCTGGACTTGGAAACCCAGGGCAAGGCAGTCCAGGCCCTCTCCTTGCTGCTCAGTGGGGATATACCACAGCCAAGCAGCAGGAAAGGAATGACTGTCATCCTACTCCACTCAGCACTCCAGCATGGTGCCCCTGGAGACTGGCTGGAGGACTGAAGGGGATGCACAGCCCCTTCCCAGCAAGTTTAAGTCCAGGGTGGGCCCCCCTGAGGTTAAAGAGTCATGCAAACCTGCCCACTGTTAGCAAACAAATGAGCACTAGTATGGTTACTGGTAAGTTAAAAGTTCATACAATTCACTTCTCAATAGACTTTTCTCCAACCCTTGCCCTAGTACAATCACATATTCAACAGGCAGTTTTTCAGCAAATGTATCTAGACTTCACAGGTCTAGGTTTTAGATAGCTGTCAGCTATTAGAGGAAGGATGCATAGGAAGTCTTAAGCTGTCAACTATTTACAATGCACTCATTCCAAATGCACTGAACTGTTGCTACATATTCCTCAATGTACCAAGTGTGACTTGACAGCATAAGGAGCTTGAAAGTCTTCATACTGAACTGATAGTGTGTACTCCATGTGTGCTCACAGCTACATAATCTGGCCACTCCAATTTTTGAACATAAAGGAATCTGGTAGCAGGTCTGCTTCTCATCTTTTCATCAGTTTACAGAACAGCAAATTCATGCAATTATCACACTCCATAAACTAGGTACAGACTATAAAAAGAGAATCCTTGGCACTGACTTAAAGCCTAATCTCACATTTTAATTTTTCAATTAGTTGCTCTTGCAATTTCATTAATGGGTACAATGCTTAAAATAAGCTCTTCAATTGACTCATCAACTATAGAAGGCAGCATATTAATAGTTGCTAGAAGTAACAAGGGCTCTGTTCAAGTATGCAGTTTGCCATCCTGCATACATGGCTGGATGCTACAAGCACTTCTAAGAAACAGTGCAAGTTTCAGAAAAGTCAAAATTTTTATTTTGTACATGAAGCTTCCTCTTCCCAGCCAAAGTTTATTGAGATCACTCTTACCTAGTTAGGTTTCTTATTGGGGTTTTTTGGTGTTTCTCTTTATGTCAGAAAAAATCAGTTTCATGTCAAAAATGAAGAAAAAGCCAAACCAACCTCAACTTTCTGGGTTCCATTAAAAAAAAAAAAAAAAAAAAGAATTGTTTCCCTCAGCACTACAGCCAGCTGCTCTCATGTAATCCTCAATCCACATGTTTACTGCCTTTCCATCTTTTGCCTTGTTACCCTGTCGCTCCCTGAAGAGACCTTCAATCAATTGCCTTCCTTTTTCCTTACCAGCTCCTGCCCACAAATAGGTTATTTTTCACTACTCCATCCTATGAACCTCATACAAGCAGGCCATTTACTCTGATGTTTGACCTTGCCAAGACTGTTCATCTCCCTCCCTGCAACCTTACTATATACTGCTCCCACACACGGTCCATCTCTTGTGCCATCTTTCCATCTTATACTAACAGCATACTCAACACACCTTTCTTTTTGCAATGAACTGCTTCCCTTCTTCTTTTGCAAGCAATTCTCCATCCCGCAACTACAGTTTCTTCTCCACTCCTATGTCATGTGCTCATTTCAGATCCAGTGAAACAGGTTTGTCACAATGACTTTCCTTCTGTTTTCTACTCCCCCCCCCCACCAACTGCTGGCATGTAGGGATACACAGCCTGAGAAAAGTGACAAGAGGCTACAAGGTTCTTGCACAGCAGCACAGGTTTGACAGAGCAAGCCCCCCCCCCCAACCACAACACACACACACTAGTGTGGCTGGCTCATGCAACACTGTATTCCAAGCAAATCCCTTTTTCATCTGACACAGTCAACTGCAACAGGAAGGATGTGTTTTGTTAAGCAAACTCAAATTGTATACTTGTAATTTCTAAGGACAGTCCAAAAATACAAGCTGTGTTGATCCACATCGAACCATTTTGAGCAGTTTTCATTTCCATCAGGAGATTTCTTGCAAAACACATACAAGATCAAACCACCCAAGAATACTTTTAATAACAATGATAGCTTCTTCTTGTTAAAATTTATTTCCTTTGAGCTAGTGACAGGACTGCAGAAAGTGTAGAATAAGAATTTTTGACTGGGGTGGCAGAAGATGTCAGCCTGATTTTATAGAAGTTTACTCAGTATTATTTCACACAAAGTTAAATGGGCTTACAATATAAATTTGCAACTGATATTTGTTTGGTAAGAAGGTTATGCAACAATGTGAGACTCACTTCTGTATATGTAACTAATTTTTACAAGCAAAAATAGTTTGGCCTATTTTGACCTGCTCCTTATAAAAAGAAATCGAACATGCTGTTATCAGCTTACAGGAAAAAGCATGTTGAGCTCATCTCTTTAGTGCTGACCATTACCTGGGTGGTTAGGCAGATCAGAGATCTTATGATGGTGCAACACTGATACCAAGGCAACTTACTGTCCTTCATCTATTGGTGCTAGCAGCCTGTGCAATGGTCAGGTATTATGGGAGTTATAGTCCAAAACTTCTGGAAGGCACCAATTTAGCTTGGTTCTTCTCCCTTTTTGTTCCTATTTACATTCAGTACATTTTGCATTCACAAACAGATTGTGTATTCACAATAATTTAATTCCTGCCAGCTTTTCTTGTCAAATTCTTTGCTTCCTAAGTCCAGTTAAATGAATTTTAAGTTGTAATTTCTTGAACAGTATATGTAAGCTCCATTTCTGGAGTTCTGTGGCTGATCCATCCTCTGCATTTGCCAGCTTATGCTCTCTTGCTAATTCCTCTTGTAATTGAGGGAGTGAAGCAGTTTAATCCAACATGCCCTTTTCCTTAACAGAATTATTTACAATACAGTTCTTATTTCTTTGTTCATATCATTCTCCTTACATTTATATTAAAAAATCCACTACCTATGCTGGTCATGCTTGGTTTCTTGTGGTGGTGGCAGATGTGTCTTTCCCTGGGCCTCTTTTACTTTCTTCACCAACAAAGCATATCTTCTCAGGCTGTGTCTGAAAGTTCATTAGAACCACTTCTAGTGATGATATGGCATCTCACCGATGCCTTGTCAGTAATCTTGGCACACCAATGCTCCCCAGCCTCACCAGCTCCTGTTCTCTTGCTCCAGCACTGCCACATTGCTTCAGCATCCATTGCCTTTGGGCTGCAGAAATATTCTGGGGTTGGCCAGATCTTTTGGAGGATGGATAATATCAGTAGTAATGGCCACATCCAGTAATGATTATTCCCAGCTCCCTCAATTTTAACCCTCCTCAGTGCTGGGAAAGGAAGAGTTCAATGTCTATCCCTACACAGAGAAAGGGGCTCAGCTGGAGCCAGTAGGAGCAGCCACTCCTCCCAGCGCTGACAGTCCTTGCTTTGCAGAATGCCTGGCAACCCTGACAATTTACTGTTTCACAAATAAATGTTTTAAGGTATATAGCACAAAGGTCCCTGTATCTTTTCCTCCCTGAAACTTGGCAGATGTAGTCTCCTCCTAAGGGGCTATGGTGAGTTCATAATTAGTTCAAGTGATCTGAAAATGCACATTAAAGCTTGAGCAATCATAAGACTGTCATTACCCCCAGGCATCTGACAGCATAAGACAGGACTTTTTAATGTTAGTTGTTTCATCAGGTCCTGGCAGCTTACTGTTAGTAGTTTTAACTTTTTCAAGCCACATTCAATTTTTGGATGTTAAAGTTTTATATTATGCATTATATTACATTCCAGGGTTTTAATTTTTTGTGAACTGCCAAGTTTTTCACCCTTGGGTGGTACAGAAATGTAACAGATGAATAAAACTGTTTTGAAACTACTCCAAAAGTCATTACCAGTTAATCTAAACAAGACCTTAACCTTATTTACTAGGAAGACCACCAATGTCATCACAAGGGCAACTGTGTAGAATATCAACCTATAATCATATAGTTCTGACAGTTTCAAAGTAACATTAGGCTGTGAATACATGTCCTTCACAGGTTTCAGAAGGAAAAAGACATTCAGCTGTGTGGCAGGACAAATCTCAACATGTTTTTAGTTCTGCAGGAAACTTTACAATAGCCCTTTGGAATTACATATGTAATTTCTCTTGAGAATTATTTTTCATCCACTACAGCATCATTCATTATGCTAATGGGATCGGTGGTTTTCCACCTAGCTGTAATCCAACAGCTCTTTCTATGTCAGGGAAAATCCTATGCATGCATTCTCTCTGCACATGCAGAATACATCTATACTCACTGGGATTTATGGTGCATATTAAAAGAACTCTAAACAGATCTGAGTCCAGCTGACCTTTAAGATCATTGCAATACAGCAGGTTCACACAGGATTTCAATTTACAAAAGGAATTATTTGATAATCATATGCTACTTACTGTGACATTTTTCAGACATTCCTCACAAGTTTTATTTGTATATTGTTGACAACCTGTTGTGAAAGTAGAGTGCAAGAATGTTAATTATAAACGAACAGTACTTTATGTTAGTCTCTCTGTGTTCCCCACCTCCCTTCCATTACATTCTTTCAGTGGGGGAAATAAAAAATAAGGGCATGCTCTACTTGTGATTGAGTGCCTGTTGCTTGTGATTGTGTGTGATTAGTTATTTTGAGAGAGAAGATTAAGAAAGCCCACAGCCCACAAACTATCACTTATACCACAAAGTTAGAAAAGTGGCTATTAAGCAACAGTTACAAAGAGGAAGCTCCTAAGCCTGGGGTAACCAAAGTTCTTTACCTCTTTATGTTTGTCACAATATCTACCAGGGAGATACACTAAGTAGGTAATATACAAGGTCATTAAGATTTCAAATACTAGTGTACAAGTTTATTGTTTATTAATGAGGTAAGTTTACTTGAAGGACCACCTTTTCCCAAATACTCCTACCCACCCATTGAGATCTGGGAATGAGGTCCTTCTGAAAGAGCCATTCCTAAAGGAAGGAAAAGGGATGATGATTAAAAGAAGGGCCTTCTGGGTGACTGCCCCCCACCTTTGGAATGGGCTTCCTAGAAGTCCATGAGAAGCAATCTCTACTTATATTTTGACACCAGGTCAAAAAAATACTTCTTGGGTATTCTGAGGCCTGATTTTACCAACTGATTGTGAGAGTTCACTCAGCTACCAGAAGTTTGTTTCCCCCTTTCTTCTCGCCCTACCCCACAGTAAATTGGAATTGTAATGCTGGCCTGTATTATTGTTGTTCTGCTGCTCAGAGAGATTTATTGGGTTATTCAGCAGCCTATAATTTAAATATAAATAAATAAAAAGCTCACTATCAACTTTAGTGAACAAAATCTTACGTCTGGTATACAATTCTGAGGACAAACTTATTATTTAGTTCAATTTCAAGGAAACAGTTCAGAGTCAGGGCATTTATTTCATTAACTTGCTTTCTATGTTGCCATGTCAGATACCTCTGTCACAGGTGCCAACTGACATACATCTGGATTTAGCATAGTATTCTCCATTCTGTTTCAGTTGATATTCTCATCAGAGATACCATGATCAAATTTGACACCTCCTTCATGAAAAACATGCACTCTACCATGAACTATGGTCCCATTTCAGATAGACAGAATATTTGCAGTGCAATCCTATGCAGGCAAATGGAAACAAATTTTTGCTTATGTTCAACTGAGCTTTTTTCCTCATGTTTTAGACTGCATTAAGAATCTTTCTAGGCTGACTTTTAGGGTTTAGTCGCCAAGTCATTAAATTCAGTATCAACTGACATCAGCATTATTTTAAAATTACTCTTTTGCTGACATATTACTTACTCCCAACTTCTTCTACCATGTTCAGACTTCAGTTTCTCTGTGTATTAGAATTTCCACTTAAGCTACCAGTGTCCTTTAAATCCACCAGCAGTACAAGCAATTAAAGTGTGCTAAGGGCTAATCTTTGTCACATGGCATTATATCAGAAGTTTTGCTAGAGCACACGTCTTAGTCTCACAAATATTAGTTCAGATAACAAATGCATTCAGTATCAAGTCCAGAGATTAAGGAAACCAATAATCTCAACCACAGTTTCAACTCAAGGAATCTAGTCCAACAGGAACAGATACATAATACATCAACATGTGACTTTCTCAAGCTCTGTTACAGTTTGGGGTTTCTTACAACTACATTAAACAAGTCTAGCAGTGTACTCCCTTTGGCAATTGAGAAGGAATATCTATCTAGTTTAAAAGACGTTATTTAAAAGTCTGATTTTAATTATTCTAAGCAGTAAGCCATCCTAAGATGTCATACATAAAGGACAGCATATGCAAGTTTTAAATAAAGGTACAGAAATGCAGTTTTAGAACATAATGCTATGTAAATATAACAGAAAAACGCCTACAACTTCCAGCATGGCCTTCTTTCTGTCAAAATTTACATAGGATTGTGTATTTAATGAATCAGTTCGCTGGATCTATAAGTACTGTACACAAAACTCTGTTAGGAGTTCTGAAACAAGAAGCACTTTGTTTTAAGATGCGTGCATGGTAGAGGCATCCCTTCCTAGAAAAGGCGAAAACCTTACGATGGTGCCTGCCATCTAACTATAGATGGCAAGCATGTATTTAGAATTTTATTGGAATCGACTCAACAGAGCAGAACTTGGTTACAAAGTCCTCAACACACACACTGTTTCTCCAACAGGTAACACGCAGGTAAGCCCAGCAGATCCCAAGGCCGTGCCGCAGCGGGGACGCTCAAATCACTTCAGCCTATGCGGCTTGTTCCTCGCCTCAGATCTCAACCGGGAGCTGTTACGAACCCGCAGAGAAGGGCAGCGACCAGGGAAGGGGTGGAGGGAAGGAAAGGAGAGGGGCTGCTGCAGGGGCGTAGCGCACAAGAGGCGAGCATCTCCCGCAGACTTCCAGAAAAACGACCCCGCCCGAGGCTGCCTCGATCCCCCACGCCTCCTCCCAGCTAGCCGAAGGGCTTCCCTTACCGCCTGGCTCCACGGCCGCTCCCGGAGCGACGTGCCCGACAGCCGCGACGAGGACCAGCAGCAGCACGGACCCCGAGAAAGATCGGCGGGGCGCCATGACGGAAAGTTAGCTGCGGCGGGGCGAAGCCTGCCCCTTTCCCTGTGCTGCGCTCTGTCTCGGCTGCTATTAAGCTCTCTCCTCCTCCCTGCTAGGCGTCCGCGCCTCCCAACAGGAAGCTACCCGTGACAGGCGTGCGGCCCGCCTTCCCTCCATCCGCGCATGGCATCTGTTTACTGACGGGAGCGCGCGGCTTGGGCGGGGCCAAAGGGCGCTCGCGAGCCGCGGCCGCGAGGGCGGCGCGTGCCCGAAAGGAGGCGGCCTGTAACCGCCGCGGCGCTCAAATAAGTACGAGGACTGCGGGGCGGGAGCGTTGGGACCCCAACAACGTGCGGACGGCGGTAGCAGCTCTCGGGTTTCCCCTGTGCGCCCGTGGCGTCTTCCGATGTTCTCTAGCAACGTGTTTTCAGCGAGGCCTCCGCCCCTCCTAGCGGGGGGAAAGTGAGTTTATCGCCGCTTGCCCGCCGCCTTGGCACAAGTAATCGCGTGCGGTAACTCGAAGGATGGAACCGAGTGCCCGATTCCGTTTAATCTTGAATGGAAGTAATGGTTTCCTGATCCACTAGTCTATGAGCGGGAGTTCTGAAAAAAAGAAAAAGAAGTAAGCGTTACCATCTAGAGTGAATAAATGAAGTTCTAGTTTGCTTACTAGCCTATGGGCTTTTTCACTTAGGCGCTACCAAATTATTTGACTACATTATGGATTTACCCCCATTCACTTTGAGCCCTCTTAGTCTCGATCAAGCATTACGGGGTTTTGTTTTTTTTTTACACTATAAGGGTGGAATCATACACCCTGTGTTCTGTGTAGATAGGAAGACTCCTCCAGTTCCAAACATTCCCCAGCTAGAGGGGTGGGGGTTTCTTCCAAGAAAGCCTTTCATTACAGATGGCCATTATAGCTAATAACTTGAGTCATAGGCTATCAAAAAGCAAAACACCTTGCCTCGTTTATTTACTGGAGATAGTAATTACCAAGCCTGCTGAAGGATGATACTTTTCCACCAATTGCTGCACATGCATGGATGCTATGATTGTATTGAAAGAAGAAAGGAAAAAATGAGCAAGCCAGCCTGGGGCATCAGATGCATTGCATCGATTGCTCTATTTCAATTCATCTGGGCAAGTTAAATAACCATTACAATTAAGCCACCCGTCTTCCTTCTTTTTGTCTTTTTAGATTCTGAGCCTGGATCTAGGGACTGTTAATGTAAGCCACTTTAGAAGCCTTAAAACTGAAGAGCAGGGTAGATAGGTTTCGAATGAATAATACTTAATATAATTCAGCTTCATACAGAATTTGCAGACTAGATATTGAATGTTTCTTCCACTACTGTTTACATTTCTCCTTCATCGATATGCATGAATGCAGACACCTGCCAATTCAGGGACACTAAGGCTCTAACACCGCCTTCGCCACCCTGCTGCCTTCCAGATATTTTGAGCTACAAGTCTCAGAAGCCCCAGTTTATGGACAAGGATTATGAGAATTATGGTTGGAAACATCTGGATGACAGCAAGATGGCGAAGTCTGCTTTAATTGATAAGAAATGACTGTTGTTTTTAGGTTACATGAAGATTTAGGTACAAAAAACAGACTTTGAGTACTTTCCCATGTCACAATGACCCAGCTCATTTTTAGCTATGATGGATGATCATGCTCACCATGGGTTGTTGATCCCTCTCTCCCCTCAGCCCTCCTGCAGGTCACCCGGGGTCACTTTGGGAGAAAGGAGTCATTCCCTCTATCCCCAGCATCACTGTGAGTTATCTCTAGTTTACGATAGGTTTTCCCCCTGCTGGCAAATACCCTCCCTTGACATTGGCTTCCAAGGTAGCAAGTAAGTTTTCTCCCCATTTGTCAGAAGTGCATACAGTGTGTAGCTAAGCAGCCCCTTTCATGCTCCTGAAGTCTTTCCCTCCCATAGTCTACCACTTCAACTGTTTTGACCTGCTTTAAACTCATTCCTAAGGAGAACCTGTTGTTTCTTTTTACAGGAATCACAGAGGGCTTGGGTCTTGGCTGTTGGCTGTTTCTGTTATACCTGACTCCCCAGGATCCTGACATAATAGAAATACCTATCAGCTTTCTCAGGGCATTCAGGATAGGCATGACTCCTCTAGGCTCCAGATAGGCATGACACGGCCAAACACTAGAATAA